>NW_020837947.1:84183877-84252192 GCF_003676395.1 Aethalodelphis obliquidens
GAGAGAGAGAGAGAGAGAGAGAGAGATCTCCTACTATTCCTGTTTCTCTGAATATCCCTGACGAACATAAGAATCTCTTGATTTTTTTCCCATAAAATCAGGATTCTTGAAATCCCTTTTTCCTAGAATTATCATTTGTCTTCTCTAGTTTCTACTTCCTTACTTTCCTTATAAAATATACATTCCCCTGCACCCTAATCTATGTTTGATTTCTTATTCCCTATATTCAATCCAAACATTCTTGCTGCAATGGTTTAATTTATTGTATTATGCCAGAAATTGCAAAATGTCAATCTCCAACACTTAAATTATACAGAGGTCTTGTCATTTGTTAAGTCCAGTGAAAATGCTTCATTTTCTAAATCTTTTACCTACTGTTTCAAAAGCTTAAAAGATGAAAATGTGCAAGTGAATCTTATTTTGTGACCAAAACGTTTTAAAAGTCTGCACTTTGAAACACATTTGGCTATAATTTTTTCACATAATGGATTTTCAATTTGTACTTGGGTATATTAAAGGCACCTGAGATTTAACTTATTTTTCCCATTGATTATGTGAATTGCTAGCCCCTGCCCTGAATTCTCAATTAGGGTTAATGATACCATCCATGTATTGCAATAGAAACCTTACAAATGTCCATGATTTGCCATTCTCCCTTACCTCTCTCGTCTGTATGTCCTCTCCAAATAACAAAGACAAAGAAGAAACTATTGCTAAATGCAAAACCAGAATGAATGTCACCAATAATATTTAAGCAAAAAAATAAATAAGTAAACAAAACAAAACAAAAAAAATTAAGCAAAAAGAGTCAGATACAAAATATTGCATAATATATTTATTGCATAATATGTGTATTGCACAGTAAATTACAAAAACATGCAGAAACCAATCTATGGTATCTATGGTAATATAAGCCAATAATCATGGCTTTTGAAAGGATATTGACTAGAAGAAATTATGAGAAATATTTACAAGATGCTGGTAACATTCCATATTTTGTTTGGGATGATGGTTACATAAGTGTATTCATATTACATAGCTGTCCACCTTTTGGATTAGATCTCAAAGTATTAACCAAAGTTATTTTACATTTTTTCTATGATAGTTTTAACTTCTGGGGCATCTGCAGATATTATTCTTTGGACTACTTTCTCTTCTTGTCACCTGGCTCTCTTGGATTGTCTTATGATTTTTGACTGAATGCTGAATATTTGGTACAGAAGATTCAAAATTAAGATAAATATTATTTTAATAGGCACACCTTTTCTGTTGGCAGGTTATTATTAGTAAGGGATGTTGATCAATCTAGTCAGTAGTTAAACAAGGTTTGTTTTTTTCGTTGATAGAATTAATTTCAGAGTATGATCTGGCTTCAGTTATTTTTAGTGAGTGACTGTTACTACTCTATGGATTTTGTAGCCATTGGGTGTGGATACATTTTTCTCAGTGTTCTTGTTTGATCTGCAATTTTTGTCAATCGATGTATGTTTGCTCTAGGGGTGACATTCTCACTTTATGTTCTGCCGGTATCCCAGCAGATTGCTGTTGCTTGCTATTCAGTTTTGGACTTATGGTGAGGTCAAGGAGGTACTTGGTTCTCCTGGTCCAGCCTCTGTCTTAGACAGACCCTAAACCTTAGGGGTAGAACTTTCTCAGCACACCTTTATCTCCCTACTTGGGACAGTAAAATGCTATCTGGTATCTTTAGGAGGATTGGCCACAAGACAGTTTCTTCATCTTTCCCAGTGGTATCAAGTCTTCCCTTTGAAGTACTGCAGAGCATTGGGTCTGTAAGTATTTTCTCTTCAATGCCAAGCGGCAGATAGCTTTGCTTCTGCTAAAACAGGGGAACTTAGGTTCCTGGTTTACTACCCCTACCCCAGCACCTTAAGGATTTTGCTCTGTATGAAGATAGTGTCCAAGGAGAGAGCTTGGTTTCATGCCTATGAAACACCATGAGAATGGGGATGGGGACTGTTTCTGGTTCCTTGTCCTGTCCTCACTATTTCTCACAGTGCAGTCTGGCTGAGTGGTTTCAATAATTGGTTAAAAATTTAGCTAGTATTTTTACCCACTTTAATGGTAGCCAACTCCTCATTCTGGGCTCTGTCAAAAGAAAGCTCATGTGTCCCTAATGTACTCAAAAGGGGCTTGTCACTCATTGAAATTTATTTCCCCTTGTTGACTTATGAACTCAGCTTTCTGATAGGCTCATGACATTCTGGAATTTCAAGGATTATCAGTTTTCTATCACTGTTAAGATAAGAATGATGTTTTCTTGCAGTCTTAAATAATTTTAGAGAAAGTAAAAGACTTCAGTTTTATTCAAACTGTAAAAACTTATTGATCTGTACAATTATGATTTAGTAAATTTTCTGTATATGTTATATTTCAATTAAACTGTTTACCAAGAAAAGTTACACTGCTTAACGTATAACCCCTATTCTAAACATCACAGCCCTTATATTTTGCTAAAAAAATAATTTGAAATGCATTCCTTCAGTGTATCTCCTTTTCACCTCAAAATATCAAGGTATATTTGCCCCCTCTCTCTTTTATCCCATTTCAAAACATAAATACTCATCCTAGGGGCCAAAAGTTTATATATATAATTCATACTTGCAGATGTTCCTTCAATAACATTTCCTTTCCTTTTATTCAATCATTCAGTTCAGTCATCAAACAAATATTAGTAACCACATACATAATATAACTTCAGACACCAGGGATTAAAAAAAGTCTTCTCCAGCAGAGAGCTCAAAATTTACTTGCTGGAAAGGAGAAAAGAGAAAGAGAGGGCATTTGCATAACTGCATTGCAACAAGATAACTTACACAATGTAGAGAAAGCCAAGATACCATAGAAGCAACACAGTAGCTGACCAGTTTTGGAAAGGAGAATTGGAAGACTTAATAGAAGAGGCCATCATCTTGGTACTGATGGTTGTGATCACACACCAGGAAGAGGAGACCCTTGTCTTTCTGTGCTGCTATATCAATATTCTCATGGTATGAATGAATACCTGAATTCTGGGAATGAGAAGTAGTCCCAAGCAGTTAGGGCAGACTGTATATTGAGCACTGGCTAGAGATAAGTTTAGAAAGACTTCTTTAGATATTATTAAATACTTTATACACCCTACAATGGAAATTTAATTTCATCTTCCAGGTACTGTGGATATACCAACTACATTATTACATGTATATATATATATTTTTTTCATTTTTGCAATGAAGAAAAAAACAGAAAGTCACTCACCATAAAACTTCAAATACTATATTTAAATAGTATGTATATATTTAAATAGCATTATGTAATATCTTCTCATTTTTCACCATTATAATTAATGACACAATAATGTAATAATAATATTGACAATATCTGTTGGAAAAATTAAAATGAAATGGATTTGTTCAGTCATAAGTTAAGTATGTCTTCAAGATTTTTGAATTTTTTGTCAAGTTACCTTCTAGAAATGCTTCATCATTTGTATTACCACTAGTGAGACATGAAAATGCCAGTATCCTCCAGCACAGTTTGTTACAATAATTTTTAACTTTTTAAGACTAAAATAGTCTATGACTGTTTTCTCTTCCATTTTTGATTTCCAGAATGATTGAATAATTTTGCACACACATTTCTTTTGTTAGCTGTTGCAATATCATATATTTCTCTCCTATGTGTGTGTATAGAATGTATATTATTTTTCTACCTTTTCATAAACATTTTAAGAAAACTTTGTATATCAAAGTTAGAAATTTTTAAGCTCCATATATGAAGCTAACATTTGCAATTTGTAATCTGCTCTTTAAATTCAATTTATTTTTGGAGTTTTTGAAATAACAAAAGTTTTTAAATATAATATATTCAAATTCTTAGAGTTTTAAATTTTATTTTCTTAGAAATAACTTGCATATCAAATATTTACACAGTACTCATGTCATCTCTGTTTTTATGCAAGTTTTCACATTTAATTTTCTATCTTATAACATCTTTTTATCCATTTATTAGAAATATTGAAAGCTTAAATTCTACCTTTGATTGTCCTTTGGTGCAACAGTAAGCATTTATATATAGTTTTTTCCTGAACATTTGTAATCACTTTTGGTAAATAAAAGTGGAATTTCTAGGTCACGGGTGCTATATTGTGTTTTAGTAGACAATGACAAATCATTTTCCAAACAACTGCATAAATTTACACTCTCTGGGTAATTATATTTATGGTTGCTTTTCAAGTTTTAAAAACTTATGTAAATACAATGGCAAATAATAGTAATCATCTTGGAATATGTATAACAACATTTTAGCTGACATTATGACTTTCCTTAGCAGTACCCCATACTCTTGAAATTACACTTAGACTTAATTATTGCAGTCAGTTTTTGAGAGTCCAATGAGCCAGTTCAACTTTTTTATTAAAATTGTAAGAGAAACATTCAATACACTGACCTCTCTAGGATTATGTGTGTCATCCTGTTCCTAGAGTCAGTCTATCCATATATTGTTTCTTCTGCCATCCTCTGCCACTTCTCTACATGCAAGTTCATCTTATCTCCAATACTCTTGTTTACTGCCTGCCATTTCCTAATCGTTGCTCTCCAGCAATCCCTATTATTCTACTTGCTCCTTTGAAATTCTTTGAATTCTTTCTCCACTGTGAAATGCCTACATAAGCATTACTTTCACAAAGTACTCTGTACCACCTTGTTCTTCTGTTTTATGTTAAACTTCATTCTCTTTATGAATACCTTCTCCCTTGTTAAACTTTCAAATAAATACTGCTCATTCTTGTAAACAGCGTGATCCTAGAGTCAAGTTAAATATTTGCTGCTTTTCTATTCAGTCTTTCAAATGACTACTGTTCTATTCTTATTCAAAAGTCATGCTATCTCATTCTTCCTCTTTCTGAACTCATAATTTCTGTCATCTCGGAATCCCACCATCTTTTCTGGTCCCCTTTATTTCACGTTATTTCCTGTTCAACCAGAGAATTACCTATATTTCCTCTGTTTTGCTGTCACTTTTACAAATAACAGTACCATCATTATTTTTTCCTTCTGAAACACAGATACAATAAATCTTGAGTTTGGATTAACTGAAATACCTGGTTTCTTCACTGCTATACTCTAACTTCTGAGAAGCTCCATGAAAAATTACATAAATCAAAAGTTTCAGACTATCAAAATTTCTGATCTGTAAACTCAGTATAGGGTGATGTTCCTTTTACGTATTCAGGACAAATTCATTCCTTTACACTATCAGCATCTTCAGTGTCTTCTCACTTTTTTTTAACCAACAAGCCAATGAGTGCCCTTTGCACACAATTAAAAGAGAAAACTGAGACTATTAACATTAATTCACCTATATTTCTGTTTCATAACTGCCAACTGATTTACAGTCACTGATTGCTCCATTATCTGGCTCTTGGCAGATAATTTCATATAAATTTCATGTAAGCTCTTGATTCATTAGCTTGCATTCTCCCACTTTTTTTTCTGCTTGCAGTATATTACAGGAAAAGACCTCTAAAATTAGCAAACTCTGATCTTATATAGGGCTACTGATGGCCTGCTCAAAAAACCTCCCCTCAAGAGAAATATGTAGATAGAGGAGAGAGAGAAAAAAGGACATTATCTTTACTATGAAATGTAAGCAAATGCTTCCAGGGAGAGGGGCAGGCATCTCTAGATTTATTATCCTAGAAAAATGCAAATATACTTCAGGGAAGGGAAGGAAATGTCTTTATCCTTATGATCCTGGACCAGGGAGGGACATACGTCTTAAACATTACTACCCTGGAATTTTCCCTACACAAGCATTCTTAACTGTAGGTGCCTTGCTCGGAGGACCTGGACCAAGAAGAATGTGAGATAAGCATGGAAAATCATATCTCAACAAGAGTCATATTTTTCAATCCTTAGGCAAATATTCTTTAATTGTCACTCTTCTTCATAACATTTTCCTATATAAACAATTTAAAATTTATGGAGTAATTTCAATTTAAAATTTCCTTAGAGTTTCCTTAGATGTCATACTTAAAGCAGTCTTACCCACTGCTATGTAATAAGCTCTCTCATTTTCATTTGATAATATGGTTTCACTTGTTTATTTACTTATTCATTTATATATTTTAACTTTATAATGCTTATTTTATCTGAAATTAATTTTGGTGTTAAGTTGATATTACAAATGGCTAATTGATTGTGTTTCTACATTTATTTGAATATTCTATCATTTTCTCACTAGTTGAAATTCTACAAGTCTCATAAAATAATGGAGCACACAAAAATAGACACACACATACATATTTCTGGCAGATTGTAAAGTTTATTTTCTACTTCACTAATCCATCTGACTATCCTTTGGAATGACTTTACCTTTTACTATATTTTAATATTTGGTAGTGTTTAAATTGATTTTGTTTAAATATTGAAAAGATAGATGCTATTTATATGAAGTGTTTATATTTATGCATGTCATACCAAAAAGAGAGATTTCATAAATGGAATATGATCCTTGAAAAGTCAGTAAGATTTGGATCCAGAGCACAGGTTGAAGGATTAGTTTTATTAGACATAGTATGCCCTTTCTTTTTTAAATTTTTATTTATTTATGTATTTATTTTTGGCTGCGTTGGGTCTTCGTTGCTGCGTGTGGACTTCCTCTAGTTGCAGCGAGAGGGGACTACTCTTTGTTGAGGTGCACGGGCTTCTCATTGTGGTGGCTTCTCTTGTTGCAGAGCAAGGGCTCTAGGCCCGCAG
Source organism: Aethalodelphis obliquidens (assembly GCF_003676395.1). Lineage (NCBI taxonomy): Eukaryota > Metazoa > Chordata > Mammalia > Artiodactyla > Delphinidae > Aethalodelphis > Aethalodelphis obliquidens. The sequence continues at coordinate 84,190,639 of NW_020837947.1, forward strand.
GCTTCAGTAGTTGTGGCGCACGGGCTTAGTTGCTCCGCGGCATGCAGGATCTTCCCGGACCAGGGCTCAAACCCGTGTCCCCTGCATTGGCAGGCGGATTCTTAATCAATGCGACACTGGGGAAGTCCCACCCTTTTCCCATTAATAACTAAAAAAGAATAAAAGTAAGCAAAGGTGCTAAGTTTTCAGTTTGTTGTTTGGATTTTGAAGAATGTTTTTGCTGATGGATTCTGCATTATGTAAGGTTGCTATTTTTACAAGTACTGATCAACTCGATTTTCCCCACTCTTCTGAATTCTGGATGATTTCTAAAGCCTTCCAGTAAATTATTTTTATGCAATGTCACTTTTGATCGTTATTGTATTTTTATTGCTGATTTAGTTCTATAATGACATTTAAATTTTCATTAACTCTTTAAAAATTTTAAATTGTTGTGTAAAATAATTATATTACTTACTTTTGCCTACCTGGGATCCCACTTCAATTTTCCTCTAGGAAACTACCCTTATTTCATTGCTTATAGTTTTAACTTGAGGATCAAATAATGCTCCCCATTTTTTTCAGTCTAAAGCAATCAATGTCTCTTATAGGAATTTGACTTTGGTTAGAAGAACACAATGAAGAAATAATCCATTAATTACAACATCCCAGGAACTACACTAGTTTCTATTATTTCTGAGACAGAATTCTTTAGTTTTTTTCTTTCATTGTGTGAGCTGCCCTATAGATTTATTGAATTTCTTTTATTGTACACATGTTACCCAATGACAATTGGTATTGTCTGCAATCACTATATAGAGAACAATATAGAATGGATAAACCCAAATGATGGGAACAAGTTTTAATTTGTTCTTGAGCTGAGATGGGACAAAATACAGTGGCAATCTCATTGATTTTCTGGGATGTGAAAGTAACAATCCATGGTAGCTAATTAAATCATCCCCTATAGAACTCTGCCTACTATAGGGAAAAGCTTTGTGTGATTGAATAGACAGACTTCGACCGATTTGAAGAAATGAAGAATTATGTAATCATGGGGGAAAATTGTATGCTGATTAAATAAGAGAACAGAATAATCAGATCTGTAAATTCTCACTCTAATCACAGAAACTTTATCATTGTGATAAAAGAATATTACACTTCTTGTAGTTACAGGATTGAAGTCATGGAAAGGAAAAGTGATTGCTAGATTTTTGATTTGATGAATTAGATCATCAATTGAATTAAAATTCCTTTTAGCATTTGGACATGAAAGTTAAAGAAATCCAAATAATTATAATGAAAATATATGTGCAGATTCAGGAAGTACAATAATGAATTCATATCAAAGATTTGATTGAGTAGCCTGAACTCATGAATTCATTTCCAAGTAATTCCTATCCAACTACTTTTTTTAATGCTAGAGTAGAAAAAATATACATATTTTTAAATGTTTGAAACACATCAAAGTCTTACTGTTATCATGGTGTGGTGGCTGTAATTACATGTTGGCAGGACAGCAGACAGGTGTTTCCCATGAGTCACTTCCCACGTTACCCCATCACACACGTAAGCACTTTTTAACTTGGTTGTGTTCTCCATTTGACTATGAGCTCCTTGGGTGGGGAAGGGAGAATTGTACCCACCTCCTACCAAGAGTACCTAGTTTACACATAGGAGCACTCAGTAAATATTTATTGAATGACTGAAGAGTTGCTTAGCTGAAAACCTCAAGAAAGAGGCACAGGCCAGGGCACACAGAGACAGGGCACAAAGATGTCACAGGAAATTTAAGATGATCCAGAACCTTCTCCCCAGGGCAAGTCTTTCACAGGTTGTCTTTTTGGATTGTTCACCTGCTAGAAATCATGATGTCAGTAGGTCATTTGTCATCAGGATCAGTGAGATAAATAATAGTATCCTCCTGTGCTTCCAACTTTGTTTTTATGAGCATCCTTACAATGTGCCTTGGGCTGGGCAGGAGTACGGCAGAGAAAAATATAAAATTGCCATTCAGTGGCATCTCAACATCTGCTAGTACATAATCATATTTCTTTTATTTTTAAGAACTAAATTCAGCGAACCACTAGTGGAAGGAAGAGAGTGTTGATTTAACTCCTTTCTCTGATTTTCCTCTTTTGGGTTTGTGTTCTGTCCTGTTGATTTGCTGTAGTAATAGTTTGTAGGACAAGGGACAATAGCTGTCTGCATCTTCTTCCCACCTGTTGGTAGTAGTTACACCTCTGCATAATACTGATGACCTGTCAGTTTCATCTGTGCTACTGACATACAAACGCTGGCAATATAGTGGGGAATGCATTTGCTGGGTTTTGTGGGAACTCTTCAAACACTCCATGCCCATGCAGACACCTGGTGTGAGGGATGAAGGCAAGCTACTTCTTTGCCATCCAAAGCAACCCCAGACTATGATCCACCTCATGCAACAGGCTCTTAGCTGCAGTGCTTTTCCCCTCGTGCATGAAATTTTTCTATGTCAAATGGCAAAAATATTCCTTGTTTCCATACATAAATGTTTCTACTTTACTCTCTATAAGTTCTGCTGTTTATATGGCCTAGAGATATTCAGATAAGGGACAAATTATAAACTGTAAATTAGGAGGAGGGCAGAAGAGGGAAGGAAAAGACTCTGATTCCCTGGCAAGATACTTTGCTCTTTATATAAACAAGGGAATGAGTGAAGATGGTGGGCAGGCATTCAGTTTCTCCTGGAATGCCACTGATTGCAAATCCTCCTCTGGGTTTGCTTACAGTCTTTCAAATTAGAAAGTGAGGCATATCCTGCTTTTCATATTTTAGCTGTGAGCTAACTACATACTTGTTTTGTATTACCCTTTAACAAGAAAATTTGGGAGGGTTACAAATTAAGAAAAACAACTCTATGTCTCAAGTTTTTTTTAACACAAGTAAACACTTCCACCACCAAATTGCAAAAGTAAACAGAATCTGAATCACCATAGTCTAAAGTAAAATGTAGAGTTAAAATGAAGAAGAATGAGTTTTCACTCATAAAAAGTAGCAGAAAATTATTAATGTATTTTAACATCTTGAGGACACTTTTTGATAATGATTTTGAGAATATTGACTAAAGAAACCAAACATGTTAGATTAGACTGAATTTACCTGTATAGGTACATTTACTAGAAATCCTGTGGTTCTTTATTTATTTTAATTAAAGTAGATTTACAATATTATGTTAGCTTCAGGTGTACAAAATAGTGATTCAATATTTTTATAAATTTACTATATTATATTATAAAATAAATAACTTTATATTATAAAGTTATTATAAAATATTGGCTTTTCCCCCATGCTGTAAAATATATCCTAGTGCCTTATTTATTTTATGCATATTATTTATTACCTTTTACTCCTTTACCCTATCTTCCCCTTCCCCCCATCTCTCTCATTACTGGTAACCATTTGTTTGTTCTCCAGATCTGTGAGTCTGTTTCTGTTTTATTATATATATTCATTTATTTTTTAGATTCCACTTATATGTGATAACATAGAGTATTTGTCTTTCTCTATTTGACATTTCACAAAGTGTAATACTCTCCAAGTCCATCCATGTTGTTGCAAATGGCAGAATTTCATTCATTTATTGGCTGAATAATATTCCATTGTGTGTGTTTGTGTGTGTGTGTGTGTGTGTGTACACATATATGTGATATATATAATCAAATTTTCTTTATCCATTCATCTGTTGATGGGCATTTAGGTTGTGTTCATATCTTGGCTGTCGTAAATAATGCTTCAATGAACATAGTGGTACATGTATATTTTTGAATTAGTATTTTCATTCTCTTCAGATATGTGCCCAGAGTGGAATTACTGGATTATATGGTAGTTCTATTTTTAGTTTTTGGGGGAATTCCATACTGTTTTTCATAATGGCTGCACCAATCTACATTCCCATCAACAGTGCACAAGGGCTCTCTTTTCTCCACATCCTCACCAACATTTGTTATTTGTGGTCTTTTTGATGGTAGCCATTCTGAGTGGTGTGAGTTTTGTAGTTTTGATTTGCATTTCCCTGATGATACATGATGTTGAGCAGGTTTTCATGTGCCTGTTACCCAACTGTATGTTTTCTTTGGAAAAATGTCTATTCAGGTCATCTGTCCACTTTTAATAGAGTTGTTTGTTTTATTGATATTGAGTTGTATGAGCTGTTTATAAATTTTGAATATTAACCCCTTATCAGTCATATCATTTGCAAATATTTTCTCCCATTCAGTAGGTTGTCTTTTCATTTCCCCAGTGGTTTCCTTTGCTGTGCAAAAGCTTTTAAGTTTAATTAGGTCTCATTTGTTTATTTTTGCTTTTGTTTCATCTGCCTGATATGACAGTGCCAAAAAAATTTTGCTATAGCTTATGTAAAAGAGTGTTCTGTCTATATTTTCTTCTAGGAGTTTTAAGGTTTCCAGTCTTACATTTAGGTCTTAAATCCATTTTTGAGTTTTTGTATTTAGAGTGAGAAAATGTTCCAATTTCATTCTTTTACAGGTAGCTCTCCAGTTTTCCCAGCACCATTTATGGAGACAGTCCTTTCCCCATTATATATTTTGGTTTCTTTGTCAATTAGGTTAATTGACCATATATGTGTGGGTTTATTTCTAGGTGCTCTATTTTGTTCCACTGATCTATGTGTCTGTTTTTGTGCCAGTACCATACTGCTTTGATTACCATAGCTTTGTAGCATAGTCAAGGCATGTGGTACCTCAAGCTTTGTTCAGTTTTCTCAAGACTGCTTTAACTATTTTGTGTTTCCATATACATATTAGAACTCTTTGTTTTAGCTCTGTGAAAAACATCATGGGTGTATTGATAAGGATTGCATCAAATCTGTAGACTGTTTTGGGTTGTATGGGCATTTCTAACAATATTAATTCTTCTAATCCATGAACATGGAATTTCTCTCCATTTCTTTGTATCATCTTCAATTTTCTTCATCAGTGTTTTATAGTTTTCATAGTATAGGTCTTTTACCTCCTTAGTTAAGTTTATTCCTAGGTACTTTATTCTTTTTGATGGAATTTTAAACAAGATTGTTTTCTTGCTTTCTCTTTCTGATAATTCACTATTAGTGTATAGAAAAACAACAGATTTCTATATATTAATATTGTGTCCTCCACATTTACTGAATTCATTTATTTGTTATAATAGTATTTTGATGGAAACTTCAGGGTTTTTCGTATATAGTATCATGTGATCTGCAAATAGTAACAGCTGTACTTCTTTCTTTTCAATCTGGATGTTTCTGTGTGTGTGTGTGTGTGTGTGTGTGTGTGTGTGTGTGTGCTTGATTTCTGGCTAGGTCTTCTCTTACTATGTTAAATAGAAATGGTGAGAGTGGTCATCTTTTTATTTTTCCTGATTCTAGAGGAAAAGCTTTTAGCTTTTCAACATAGAGTATGATATTAGCTGTGGGTTTGTAATAAATGGTCTTTATTATGTTGAGATATGTTCCCTATATATCCACTATGATGAGAGTTTTTATCATGAATTGATGTTGAGTTTTGTCAAATGTTTTCTGTGCATCTATTGAGATGATCATGTGGTTTTTGTCTTTCCTTTTGTTAATGTGGTGTATCACATTTATTGATTTGCAATTATTGAACCATCTTTATGTCCCTGGAATAAATCACAATTGATCATGGGTATGATCCTTTTTATATATTGTTGAATTGGATTTGCTAATATTTTGTTGAGGAATTATGCATCTATATTTGTCAGAGATCTTGGTCTATAATTTTCTTTCATTGTAGTGTCTTTGCCTGGTTTTGGTATCAGGGTAATGGTGGCCTTGTAGAATGTATTTGGGAGTATTCCCTTCTTTTCAATTATTTGGAATCATTTGAGAAAGATGGGTATTTATATGTCTGGTAGAATTCTCCTGTGAAGCTGTCTGGTCCTGGACTTTTGTTTTCTGGGAGTTTTTCAATTACTCATTCAACTTCACTACTAGTGATTGGTCTGCTCAGATTATCTTTTTCTTCTTGATTCAGCTTTAGAAGATTATATGTTTCTAAGAATTTATCCATTTCTTCTAGGTTTTCCAATTTACTGGCCTATAACTCTTCATAGTATTATCTTATGAGTTTTTGTATCTTTGTGTTATTGGTTGTAATTTTTTTCTCTTTCATTTCTATTTTGTTTATTTGTGTCCTCTCTCTTTTTTTCTTGATAGCCTGGCTTATCAATTTTATTTATCTTGCCAAAAAATCAACCATTGACTTCATTGATCTTTTCTATTGATATTTTTGTCTCTATTTTATTTATTTCCCCTGTGATCTTTATTATTTCCTTACCCTTGCTGACTTTGGGCTTTGTTTGTTCTTCTTTTTCTAATTCTTTTAGATGGTGTGTTACATTATCTATTTGAGATTTTTCAATTTTCTTGAGGTAGGTCTTTATTGCTATAATCTTCCCTCTTAGAACTTCTTTTACTGCGTCCCTTAGAGATTTTGTTTTTATTCATTTGTCTCAAGATATTTTCTAAGTTCCTGTTTGATTTCATCATTTACCAATTGAGTATTTAGTAGCATGTTTTTTAGTCTCCACATGTTTGTGCTTTTCCTATTTTTCTTCCTGTAATTGATTTCTAGTTTCACACCATTGTGGCTGGAAGAAATGCTTGATATAATTTCTATCCTCTTAAATTTATTGAGACTTGTTTTATGGCTTAGCATGTGACCTATCGTGGAGAATGTCCCATGTGCACTTGAAAATAATATGTATTCTGCTGTTTTTAGATAGAATGTCCTGTAGATATTTATGAAGTCCAGATGGTGTAGTGTGTCACTTAAGGTCACTGTTGCCTTATTGATTTTCTGTCTGGATGATGTGTCCATTGAAGTGGGGTATTAAAGTTTCCTACTATTATTGTATTATTGTCAATTTCTCTTTACGTTTGTTAATATTTGCTTTATGTATTTAGGTGGTCCTATATTAGATGCACATAAGTTAACCTATAGAGGTTGTAGTATCTTCCTGTATTGATACCTTTATCATTATTTAATGCTTTTCTTTGTTTTCTTGTTATAGGTTTTGTTTTAAAGTCTACTTCATATGATACAAGTATTGCTACACTAACTTTCTTTTTGTTTCCGTTTGCATGAAATATATTTCCATTCCCTTACATTCAGTTTGTGTGTGTCTTTAGCTCTGAAGTGAGCACCTTGTAGGCAGCATACAATTTTTTTTTTTTTATCCAATCAACCACCTTATGTCTTTTCATTGGATTATTTAATTTAAAGTGATTACTGATATGTATGTACTCATTGCCATTTTGTTATTTGTTTTCTGGTTGTTTTTGTAATTCTTCTTTGTTCTTTTCTTCTTTTTTTAATGTCTTCCTTTGTGGTTTGATTATTTTCTTATTTTTAATTCTTGTTAAAATTCTCACTGTGTTCATTTATTCTTTTCCCAAGTTCAGGTAATGTTCTTATTACTAATGCTTTGAACTCTGCATCTGGTAAATTCTTTATCTCTGTTTCTTTCAGGGATATTTTCAGAGTTTTTGTTGCTCTTTCATCTGAAACAAATTCCTGTTTCCTTTCATTTTGTTTAACTTTCTCTGTTTCTATGAAATTAGGTGAAACAGCTAACTACCCCAGCCTTGAAGGTGTGTCCTTGCATGGGAGCATCCCTATGCAATCTTCATGTGCCCATTGGCTTTGGTGGGAGAGCTAGATCTGAAGTAGTGAGCATGGGTCACACCTTTCCCTGGGATGTGCTGGCAGCTATCACCTTGGTGGGAGGTGGGGCTGAAGAGAGACTAGAGCCAGAACCAGGTGTGAACAGGGGCTTCTCTTCTGCTCAATCTCTGTCAGTGCCCTATCAGGGGTGGGGTTGGGGCTCAAGGTGCTGGAGCAGAAATCCTGAGGGTTAGGCCACAGCTTGTTACACTCCCTCTAAGTGCATGCTCTCCCTCTGGCAATGGCATCTGTACCCTAGTGGACAGCCAGACTGGGACAAGAGGGGCTAGAGCAGGCACCCAGTGTGGACTGGGCTGTGCACTGGGACAGTCTGAGAAAGCCAGTCAGAGCCCGAGGTTCCTCTCTGTCAGCTGCCTTCACATGAGCAGTGCCAACGGCTGCCTTCACCCTGTTCAGAGGCAGGTCAGGTCCGAGGCTCTGTTCTTTCTAAGTGTGCACTCTCCCCTTGGCAACAGCAGCCTTTGCTCTAGTGGAGAGGTGTGCCAGAGCAAGAGAGGCTTGGGTGTATGCTGAAGCAGGTGTGGTAAACCAGAGAGAGCCCCAGGCTTTTTCAATCTGCTTCCTTTGCTTTCTTCCTGGGAGTAAGCCAGACTTGTGTGTATTCTCTTCATGAGCAGAGTCCCACTTGCTTACAGCTCTCCTGTCAGTCCCACTGTTTTTCAAAACCACCTAATGGAGCTCTTTTTCCTGGTGTTGGACTCCAGAGCCAAGATGCCCAATATGTGGCTTGAACCCCTCACTTCCCAGGGAAGATCCCCACTCCCATAATATCCCCTCCCTCTCTGTGTCTCTGCAAGGAATGAGAGTCCTGACCCAATCGTTTCTCCCTACTTCCTACCAGACTCTGTGTGGATCTTTCTTTACAGCCTTGGTTGTAAAAGAGCCTTTCTGCCCATCTCCAGATTGTTTTTAGTGAGAGTTGCTCCACACGTAGATGTGTTTTTGAGATGTTTGTGTGGGAAGGGGTGCTCAGGGTCTTCTTACTCCACAATCTTGAGCTCCCTCCCTTTTGTGGCTCTTTCGGTGACTCAGTTTTCTAGTGTAAACCTGTATATAAATTCGGTGACTAAATAACATTGAACAGAGAGAAATTACATGGTAGTTGAATATATTTGGATTCAAATTCCAGATTCAGAGAGACTGTGAAATGCTGGATATATTTTAGCACATTAATTGAAAATATTGCCTGATAATATTCTCTGAGAGATATTAGAATAATTTTTTTTCACCAAGACCTTTAGAGCAAGATCTGCAAGAGAAGCACAGGTTTCAAAAAATGCACCCATGAATGATATAGCAAGGAATTTCAGTTGAAATGGGCTCCCTGATTTTAGTGTGGCTGGATGGATTACAAACATCAGAGTTCAGGTATAAGAAACATAGACATGTTTAAAAAGAAGCAAAGTTGATGTGATTAATATGTGGCAGTGAGAATAGCACAGTCATCCAATCTCCAAGAATAGCCTAAACTTGGAAATCTCTGAGAGAATTCAATTAATCATGGATCCATAGGAAAGAAGTTATTAGGCCACCCTGTAAGGAACTATTTGGTTTATAAATCAAAGTAACTTTTATTATTAGGAGTATTTTTATATTTTATTATATAATATAGTTAACCAAGGCCTGACTTGATACATTACATTAGAGTCACAATACTTCCCTAAGTTCATGTATCTGAGTGATAGCTTATTTCCAAATCCTGACATGAAGAGCAATCCCTGCTCAAAAGCCACATGTTCATATTGTGATATTTTCTGCAAAACTTGTCCAAAAGGACCAATGATTTGTATTTAGTACCTGCTAATTAAGCTTTGGGGAAAGGAAAAATATACAGAATGGTTGAGACTTATTGAACACTGGGTCTAATCTAGCATTAATCTTTGTGTATCTAGAACTACACTGTGGCCTGCTGGTTTGAGTGGAGCTTATGAGTCTCAAGGGATAAGTGGAATTTACAGGGATATTGTACTGTAGGCACAGGTGAACCCAAATCTCTGTGGTAGCCACTTTTCCTTATCCTAAATTCATAGATAAAATGAATATACTCTCAATTGGCAAAAACTTTAACAAGTTTTCTGATCTATGGATAAGATTTATATTTATGACATGTGTTAAATGGTAGTGATGGTACCCTTCTTTAAAAAAAAATAGTTAACTAATAGCCATATCTCATTCCTAAAATAATTGCTCAGATATTCAACCATCAGAGCAACCTGAAAGATTGATTCCTATCATGCCTCTTTTCAATCCTGTAGTATTCAATATATAGATCCAACAGAAAAGTCTGATAGTTTGGGGAAAGTGACATGTGTTTACCATAAGCTTAATTAAGTTTTGACCTTAATTGAAGTATGTGTTAGAGAAAATAATATATTTCAACAAATTATTTTACTTCCCCCTTGAATATATAGGAAGATTGCTTTGCCCTATCTCCCTCATATCCAGGATGGACTGTGTGGCCAACTGTGGGAAGATATGAAACATAATATATTTAGGCCTGAATGTAAAACAGTCATTACAGTCTCTTATATCCTTCTCTCTGCTTGCAGGCCTGGAGTAAAGTACTCCAAAATGGTGGGGCCACATGATGGAAGAACTTCAGATCCCTGAGTACATCAACTGGAATATAGGCACCTAAAAAATCCACTAAACCAGGATCATCTGCATCAAATTATGTGTGAGCAAGAAATAAATCTTTACCATGTAAAGTCACTGGGATTTGAGGATGTTTGTTAAATTAGATTATGTTGACACATGTAGAGCTACTTCTCAGTTCCTTATTATGGTTACTCAGTTCATCACCTAGTGCCATTTTTGCTGCTATTAATTTTTCACTCTACTCATACTGAAAACAGCAAATATTAAAATTTATAGATCCTCAGGAGGGATATTTCCATCTTGCCTCAGAGGGTCATCAACTCTCTTGTTTGTTATGTATAATGTAAGCATCAAAGAACTTGGCCATCTTACAATTTTAATAAGACATCACAGTAGCTCATGTGATTGATGAAATCATGCTAATGGTTCCTAGAGATTGGGAAATAATTGCTACCTTATATGGCCTGGTGAGACACAGAACTTTCAGGAGATGGGGAATAAACCACATACACACACACACACACACACACACACACACACACACACACACACTCTAAAACTTGCTACCTAAGTGGAGTTTCTCATACTTCAGTGATGTGGAATTTCAATAAAGTGCCACTGAATTGAAGGGAAAAATTAAAATTTTCTACTGTCTTGGACCAAAATTATTATTTTTAGCACACTTAATGGAGTCCTCAGATATTGTAGAAAGCATATACATATTTTTGCTCTCTTGTTTTACCTTATTTACAGTCAAATAAAAATATACTAACTTTAAGTGCAGCCCAACTTGAGGGAAGACTCACTGGATGCTTTTCACTATAGGTCTAGTGGATTTGCCTTTTGACCTTTTAGGACCAGGAGTCATGGTTAGGAGAACCCAAATCAGAGGACATTCTCATCACCTGTGTGCTTTCTTTAAAGCTTCCCTTCTTTTTCTCCATGCCATCAATTCTGCCTCAGTTGGCCTGCTATGGTGACAGCATCTCAGTTTATCGTACCAGTGTTTTCACAGTACAAGCTTCACCAGGAGAATTTATATTTTTCAGTGTGGGTCTATGTTACAGCTATAGAGAAAATATAGGGAAAACTAGCACATGTAACATTGCCCCACAATCTCTCTTTTTCTTATTTCCAGTCTCACAATGGTGTCACTGCTTTTCAGGGAATGGGAATCCATATAAAATTGTGCATTTGTGATGCATAGACTATTCCAAAGACTACAGTATGCCCATTAGATTTGAAAATACTAACAAAAAATGTCAAAATTTCCTTGTTTTATTTTTTTAGCATGCATATCAGTGTCTATAAAATATCTAGGTTTGAATTTATTATAGTATTCAGTACCTGCCTTCCCCAAATGGAAAATAAACATACTTTGAACAGGGTCCTGTTTTATCTTTCTCACCATTCTCCTCATTGTTCCTAGAAAAGTGCCTGAGATATGCTAGGAGCCAATTAATATTTCTTGAATGAAGGCTAGTTGGTCTTCTATGTTTCTGGCAGATATTTTTCAAATTTGGTTGCATGTGAAGAAGTATTCTGTAATTTAAATGTTATTCAGTAATTTTCCTTAATTTTTTATCTTTCTTTTTAAAAATTTCTTCCTTCCCTCCTCCTTACTCTTTCATTCAGCTCTCTCCTGTGTATTAGGGGTCCCCAACCCCCAGGCCATGGATTGATACTGGTCTCGGCCTGTTAGGAACTGGGCCACACAGCAGGAGATGAGCGGCAGGTGAGCAAGCAAACTACATCTACCGCTCCTCATTGCTCCCTATCTCTCTCACATTACCAACTGAACCATCCCCAACATAGCTTGCATTACTGCCCGAAACATTCCCCTCCCCCATCCGTGGAAAAATTGTCTTCACTAAACCGGTCCCTGGTTACAAAAAGGTTGGGGACCATTGCTGTATATCCATTACTGATATGAAACTGTTGCTCGCCTATAGAGTATTCTAATCAGCATCCATTCTAATCGATCATTACCCAAGATGTACCAGTTGTTAAATAATTCTTACATTCTTCCCATGCATATCCAAACCCTTTAATCACATATTCACAACATAGAGACTTTCACAAGCAGCTCAAAATTAGCTTACTCTAAAGAACTTATCACATTTGTCCCAGTGATCTTATTTGGCTTATATTCTCAAATAATAACACCACAGAAATCCCCTCTTTCCAACTCTTTCACACCAAAACAAGTGTGAAATATATTCTATTCTCTTAAAACACTTCTGTGATTGCCCCCTACCCATTTCTTTCCCATTAGTTTAGGCACTGATTCCTCCCTACCTGAAATATTGCAATACAATTCTGACTAGTTTCCCTGCTCACTGTCATGCAGACCTCTAAACAACCATTTCTCAATTGAATTTTTCAGAACTATCGTCCTAGGAAATGGCCTAAAAACTACACCTCTGAGTATTAAAGACTCTGAGATGAAGTGCAGTGAAGAACACCTATAGAATAGTACTAAAGAATAAACAATATATAGCACAGTATATGTGCTCAATATATTTGTGGAATTGAAAATTGAATCCAATTATTAGATACATATTATGAAAATATTAAAGTTCTTAAATACTGTTTTCTAATCTTTCAAATCAGCTTGTAACGTGTAGAACTGCATTTGTAGAAAGTTAAAGAATAAAGTAATGGAAGAGGTGGATTACTTCATTCATGTAAAATGCCATCTAGAAGTAGGTACTTTGAAGTTTGATGCAGCTGGGTCATTATAAGCACAAGCTTCTAGTTTCCTGCTCTTCTATCTAAAAATGTGTGACATCTCATTTTTGATGAAATCTTATTACATCTCATCCATTTCCCAGGCAGAAAAATTCATAGGAAATAAAGTATAAAATGATATTCATTTACATCAGGAAAACAGTAGCCTTCTTGGATGCCTCATCTACTAAACTCTGCTTGCTTCTCTCAGGCCAGATCTAGGACACATAGCTACACCCAGCATCAAAGAATGAAGGGAAATAGTATTTTATTAAAGGTACATGTGAATATTTTGCACTAAATTTATGGTTCTGTTAGTAAGTTAGAAGAGAATAGACATATGTGAGTACATCAGGTTTTATCAATAAATAAACCCAGATATTGCAGTTTAAATAATAATCATTTATTTATTGCTCACATGTCTATGGATTAACTAAGTAATTCTGCCCATCTGAACTAGGCCATGCTTAACGCAGACTGGATCATGTCTTCTGGGGTCTGGATGACCTGGCAGTTGGCTCACTGCCGGCTCTGGTGGCAAAGGATGAGGGTGGTGAGTGGACCACATATATCTAATTATCGAGCAGACTAGTCTGGGCTTGTTCACAAGGCAGCAGACAGCGTGGTTTTAAGAGCAGCGAGAGGGCAAGACCCAACGTGCAAATCATTTTCACATTTTGGCTTGCCTAACTTTGCTACTGTACCTTTAGCCAAATTAAGTCACACAGTCAAGCTCAGAGTTAAGTGGAAAGATATTGCCAAGCAGCACAGCTCCAAGGAGGCAGGAACATACTTGGGCCATTGCTGTAACCAGTTCAACACGGGGGACTGTGTCTGCCTTGAAAGAACCCATAGGTTCCTTGGGAGAAATAAGTAAGATAACTCAACAAAGTGTTTTGAACATAGTCAACATTCTATAAGATTTAGTTCTTATAATTAAACATTTCAAATAAGTTTTTTCTTACTTGATAAAAGAAACTATTGTTATATGGAAATATATATCTGACAAAATACCACTGAGTTCCTCTGAACACTTCAGCCAAAGTAGCCTCTCCAAATGGAAGTGTCATCCTGCCTTTCTCTTCACTAAACCCTTCAGTGACTTCCATTGCTTCCTAAACCACTGGCTTAGCATGGAGGGCTGTCTTCTCAGCCATAAATATCTGTCAACTGAAAAACAAATGCACAACCTAAAAGTTGAGAGTTCTGTTTTATTTGGTGGACAAAACTGAGGATGTAAGCCCAGGACATAGCATCTCCGATAACTCTGAGGACTCCTCTGAAGAGGCAAGGGAGGGAAGCCAGGGTATACAGGAGATTTTGCAACAAAGACCAATTAGTCGGAATATCAAAAGATTACTATTAATTAAAGAAAACCAGGCATCTCAAGTTAAGGAATTTAGAGCTTTTCTGTGTACAGGAATATGCAAACTCTGGGTTCGTTGAAATAATTTCTTTGATATGCACCTCAACTATCTGGGTCCAGCATCCTGTGCTTCTTATTCTGTTTCCTCAGGGTGCACCATCACAGGTGGCTGCAGTGGCTGGCTGCTAGATGGGGGGCATCTTGCCTCCTTCCTGAGTTCCCTCAGGGCTCACCATTAGGCCTGCTGTAATGTGATGGCTTGATGGTTGCAACATCTTTTGTTTACTGATAAGACAGGCAATGTTTTTCATTCACATACTCCTCAACATATTAAGTACTTTTGGTATGAACACTTCTGCAATTAGTATTTTTTTAATTTAAAAATTTGAAACATCTTAAAGATACTAACAATCATTAGAATAATATCAGCTTCTCCCTTGCTATTCTTCCAGAAACTAGATAACATACTTTCTGGATAAATATTCCTGGTATTTATTTATTTATTTATTTATTTATTTATTTATTTTTGTGGTACGCGAGCCTCTCACTGTTGTGGCCTCTCCTGTTGCAGAGCACAGGCTCCGGACACGCAGGCTCAGTGGCCATGGCTCACAGGCCTAGTCGCTCTGTGGCATGTGGG
Source organism: Aethalodelphis obliquidens (assembly GCF_003676395.1). Lineage (NCBI taxonomy): Eukaryota > Metazoa > Chordata > Mammalia > Artiodactyla > Delphinidae > Aethalodelphis > Aethalodelphis obliquidens. Next base: position 84,205,694 of record NW_020837947.1, read on the forward strand.
ATCTTCCTGGGCCGGGGCACGAACCCACGTCCCCTGCATCGGCAGGCAGACTCTCAACCACTGCGCCACCAGGGCAGTTCTCCCGGTATCTTAATATCACTAATATGACACATATTACTGACACAAGATTTACATTGATACATGTATTTTTTATTTTTAATTGAAGTATATACTCATGCCTTTGAATTGATGACGTATGTGTCATTTCTAAACTACATCAGTGCATTAGTCAACCTAATAAAGTGCAAAACAAAAATTTGTGAAAAACAAGTACCATGAACTAATCTCACCAGGACCAAGACGGTCAGATTTTGAGCACTCCCAATGAATGAATTGCTTACATAGGTCAAGCACTATTAATATACAAAACGGTCATTTCTATCTTGGTGGTTAATCCACAGGGTTATGTTGCCTTTGTGACAAACTGTAAAGTGTCCTATATGAAGTAAAAATACTTTTACTGTAAGTTTCTTTAGGATGACAGTGTCTTGAATAAAGGCATCTCAAGCAAAGAGGACAATGATATGGTTTCTAGAAATCTAGAATAATCTTTACACCACGTATGTAATAAAAAAAACCTGTGATTTTCTTTTGTCCATTGAAAATAATATTATGTATATATGTAGTCCTCCTGCTTAAATTAAATATTTTAAAATGTATATTATTTGATTATATTTATATTGGTGACTGGGCACTAGTCTCATCCAATTAATACTTTTTCTTTTATATTTTTTCATAATTCAGTAGATATATGTTACTTGAAGCACAAACACAGCATTCATGCAATGGCTTTTTGGACAAATGTTTAATACATTCCACACTCAACAGTTTCTCACATACAATTTAAAAGTAAAAATTATGCCAGGAAAATGCATATGTATATATGTTAGAAGAGATAAACATAAAAACTGGGATTATAGCACAACTAAAATAAATAAATAAAATTTTACATTTTAACAAAGATTTTTTTTGTGTAATATATTTGACACAAACTGTAAAAAATAATGATGTAGTTATATGAAACACTTTCATTTCAAAATTAAACATGTTTACTGTATAATTGTCAGTTTATATATATATAGTCCTATAGTATAACTGATGCAAGCATACATTTCAGGAAAAAAAAAGTACAATTGGGTTTGTTGCTATTTGATGGTATTTTTGGCTAGATGCAGAAATCTGGGGTCCCTCTGATTATTTCTCTGCCTCATCTCTGAAACAAAACTATTTTAAATATTTAGTTTCACCACGAAAATTTTCTTTTCACCACCCTAGTAGCATAAATGATTGCCATGTGTCCACCTTTCAACCCCATATTTTACTGGACAAAACTTAATTACATCGTCACACCTAACTGCAAGGGAGGCTGGGATATGTAGTCTAGATGGGTTCTCAGAGGATGACGTCATGGTTGGATGAACATGGTTTCTGCCATATGCAGAGACTTGCGTTATCCAGTTCCTGTCTATTTCTCCTGCATCAACTCACATGTTTTCCCTTTGTTGCTCCTACTTGCAGGCATTCTAGTCTGTATTCCTCATACTAGACCCCCTCCCACCTCAGGTTTTGCTACATTCTGTTCCTTAGGACTTACACATTATCTCTACCTTCCGTCCTTCATCTGTTACCTATTATCTCAAATAGTGTTTACTGAGATAATTCTATTCTGTCCACCAATAGACCAGTTCTCCCTAAAACATGCTTGCATAGAACTTTGTATTTTTACCTGAGGCTTCTCTCCTTGGCTTGCAGATGACCACTTACTCTCCATCACATGGTGTTTCCTCTGTGCATGCACACACCTGTTTCTTTCTGTATGTCCACACTTCTTCTTCTGGTATGGACACAGGTCATATTGGATTAGGGTCTATTCTAACAGCCTCATTTTAAGGTAATAACCTCTTTAATGGACCTATCTTCAAATATAGTCATATTCTGAAGCACTGGGGTTTTGGGACCTCAACATATGAATTTGTGGGGGACACAATTCTGTCCATGATAAACTCCATGATGGTTGAACTAGTGATTGGCTTCCAACTGGGTCTCTAGAACTAGTAGATCATTCAGAATATAGTAGGTATTCAATATACATGTGCCTAATTAATGAATAATGTGGTGCATAAATATTTGTGGTATTCACCATTTTTAATATTGCACTTTCTTTTCTTTTCCTTTATGTATCCACCAAAGTCAATACTAGGAATCCCTATTACAAGATACACAGAAAACAATGTTATATAATTTGTTAAGGTCAGAGAATATTTTATAATTTAGTCACTAAATTGATGTGGCAAAGCAGAATACATATGGATAAAATTCTTTATTGGGAATCATAGATTATTTTCATTACAAGTGATATCATAAAAATTCCTGGTATGGTGGTAATTCCAAGGGAAAACAAAAAATTAGTGTGATGGAAAGAATCTCTGTGGCACAACTATAGCCCAACAGGGCAAAAAACTTACTCTAGTAGTAATTGAACCTCTTCACCAAAAATCAGAATTTAGACAGTTGAGTAAAGAGAGCATTTCTGAAAATGAAGATGTATTATATAGAAATATAAAATAAGTATGTTGAACAGAAGTATTGATAGTGAATATCTTTGTCTCATTCCTGACCATGAGGAGGGAGCTAACAATATTTAACATTTAGCATTATAGATTTTGAAGTTTTTTTTTTTCTTTTTTCTCTTGGAGACACTTTGTATTTACAATATAGACTTTATCATATTAATGATAAATTCTTGAAGTTCATTTTCTTTTTTAAACTATAAACACGTGGTGACTTTTAATCAATGCTTTTTCTATATATGATGATCGTATGCTTTTTTATGTTTGTTTTTATTCTGTTAAGACACTATAACATTGCTTTACATTTCTAATATTAGGTGAAACTTGAATTTCTGGAATAATGCTGACTTGGTCTTGACATATCATGTTGGGAGATATCTGAGTTTTTCTTGGGTTGAAGTTCTTCTTAGTAAAACCCCCTTAATATTTATGAGAACATTCAAATTTTATTTTGACTTTTGTAAGTTTGATTAGTCAAAGGATTTGTCCATTTCATCTGACATCATTTTGTTTATAATATATTAAATATTGTATATTTAATGTCTGTAGAATATTCCTTTCTTAGTTTTTAAATTGGTAATTGATTATTAGTATACTTAATTTTTTTTCCTTCAGTAGTCATTATTGGAGTATATACAAACATAAACACATACATATATTTATATATTCAAAGAATCAACCTTTAGTTTCCTTAAATTTCTTAATATTATTGGTGTTTTCTATTTTGTTATTTAGTATATTTTAAAAATTATTTCCTAGCTTCTTCAAATGGTACTTATATTAATGTATTTCACATTTTCCTTTTAGTAGTATTCAATATATACATTAGAGAATATAAATTTCATTCTAACAGTAGGCTTCACTGCATTCCACAAGATTTGATATGCTATATTTTATTATCACTCCATTCAAAATATTTTAAAATTTTATTTTGATTTTTTTCATTGACTCATTGGTTCCTTACAAATGTGTGGATTAATATCAAAACACTTGGGGAATTTTGAACTTGAGAAATTTATAATTGTTTTTAATGTACCACCACATGCATACCAGTGTGTAAGATTTCAATCACTTGAAATTAGTTGAGACGTAATGTTAGTACTCAACATGTTAATTTTGGCAAACATGTACATTTGAAAACATATGCAGCTGCAGCTGTTACATTCAATGTTCTATATATGTCACTTAAGTTACATTTATTCATTGGTTTTCCAAATCTTCAATATTTCTATGGACTTTTCTTTGTTGTATGTATAATTAAATAACTCTTTTAAAAATAACTCTCTACAATTATTGAATTTAACAGTATGCAGTTTCTGCTGCATATATTTTGAGGCTTTGTTATTATGTACAAAAAATTGACTGTTACATCATTCATTAGAAAGACTCCCTTTCTGTTATGAAATATTCCTTTATAACTCTTATCTTTCCTGTATTAAAGTTCACTTGGTTCAATGATTTTGGGGGTTAATAATTGTTTGATATGTATATTTCCATGTTTGGTTTCTGCATTCTTATATTCAAGGATTTTCTCTTATAGGGACTATGTACAATTTTCTATGGATGCTTAACAAATCTTTGTAGCATAAAACAACATATATTTATTATCTCACTTTTTCTGTAGGTCATAAGTCTGGACATGCTCATCTAATTTTTCTACTTAAGACTCACTAGACTACTGTCAAGATATTTGGCTGAGATGTATTCTAAATTGAAGATTCAACTGAGAAAGAATCCACTTCCAACTTCATTCAGGTTTTTGATAGAATTCAGTTCCTTGCAGCTGTAGGTCACAGGGCCCCAGATACTACCTGGTTGTTGATTGGAGACCACCATCAGCTCCTTGATGCTACATGCAGTTTGTAGAGGCTGGCCACAATTCCTTGCTAAACTGAATTTCTCGACATGGTTGTTTACATCATCAAGCCAGCAAGAAGAGTGTCAAGAGTGAGCCAGCTAGGATGATGGAGATTTATATAATGAATATAATGAAATCAAGGAATGATATCAATCACCTTTGTAATAATATAATGGTTAGAAATAAGACACAGGTCCTTACCATACTTGTGGGTGGGTAGAATAATGCAAAAGAATAGAGACTAGAGGATCATGAGGTGTGAAACGTGGGAGAATAAGTTAGTCTGTCATACAACCCATAGTTCATTTTCTTTTAAAATTTAGTTTGTTAATCACTGTCTTGTAATTGGATTATTTAGTTCATTTACATTTAATGCAATAATTGGTATATCTACAAAGTAATGTTCCATGTTTCTAGTTTTTTTGGCCAAATTTTTAAAATTATTTCCTGCTTTTTTCAGTTCTATTCAAGTTATTCTAATGTTTCTATCTTAATCTTGTTAATTGAACATTGTTTTATTAGTCCCTTAATTGATATTCTATGGATGACATCAGGTATATTTGATTTATTAGATTCTACTAAGTATTAGTAATTTTCTGTTTTTTGGACAAATTAATGACTTTACAACACTAAATTTATTTACCATACTCCATCTTTTGTGGATTTTTTCCATATTTTATGTCTATATGTATTTTATATATCACATAACAATATTCTTAGTATTATACACACACACACACACACACACACACACACATATATATATATATATATATATATATTTACTATAGTTTACCCAGATGTTTACCTTTTCATTCCTGTTTTAAGGTGAATTTATTTGGGATTATTTTCCTTCTGCATGAAAATAATTATCCTTTGGCATATGTTTCTGTGCAAGTTTGCTAGAGATAAATTCTTTAGTTTGTGCTTGTGTGAAAGTATATGCTTTTAAATGTGAATTGTATATACAAATAAAAGGTCACACAAATCTGAATTTTATTTATAACAAATTTTACTGTGTAAAGTTTACACAATACATATGAGGAGGTTCATTATTTCCTTTTTTTCTTTCTTTTTTTTTTTTTTTTTTTTTTTGCAGTACGCAGGTCTCTCACTGTCGTGACCTCTCCAGTTGTGGAGCACAGGCTCCAGACATGCAGGCTCAGTGGCCATGGCTCACGGGCCCAGCCACTCCACAGCATGTGGGATCCTCCCATACTGGGGCACGAACCCGCATCCCCTGCATTGGCAGGTGGACTCTCAAACACTGTGCCACCAGCGAAGTCCTCATTATTTCTTAAAATTATTATGGAAATAATTTTGCTTCTAGTCTCTCCTAATGGAACAAAAAACACTTCTAAATTTTATTTCACTTGGCTTATCTCTTGAGGTCTATTTTCATTATAATAAACACCATAAAATTATAGTTATGAACAGTCACCAAAAATATACACCAAGTGAGGAATAGTAAGGAAAAGGAGTTAAGATGAGCCCTGGAGGCTATGATTTTTAGTTAAAATAAATTTGGAAAGTAGTTGCACTATTCAGGGAGCTCATCACAGAAAGCATGACAGAATGCAAAATAGAAACAATCATTTTAGTGAAAGCCATATTCTTTCTATTACAAAGCATTGACGAACTTGGGATAAATAAAATAGAACAAGACTATCCTTCAAAAAAAAGAGCATATTATACTTATAATTAAAATTACATGCCACACTTTAATTTCATATTTGCGCTTCTCTTCTGTTGAAGCTAGAGTCTATATTGGTATGGGTTTATAAAATATAAGTAGTTTTAACACTAGATTTATGTCTATGACTCCAACCTGATAGTCATAAAAATGTTTATGCAACTTTACTGAAAACAAATGGATGGATTTAGCAGGTTATTTTAAAATCACATAGTGAAAATTACCAAAGTAAACACCTTACTACTACTAAAAAAGGTAATTTTTAGTAAAATAATTAATGTTAATTGATAGTCTACTATTTGTAAAACATTATGTTGGAACTTTACATTAATTACAGTTTTGAATCTTCACTAAATTTCTATCTAGTGAATATTATTAATTGAGTCCATTTAAAAGATGAGAAATAAAGGAGTGAAGTCAGCACTATGGTGGCCTAAGACATTTCTTCTTTTAGTTCCGAACCAAAGTGCTTTTGTGGGAGCTGTGAGATCCAGCACCATATGCCAAAGGACCTGAGAGGAATCTTGCCCACCTGTGCATCTGGTATTGGGCAGACAATCTCTGTTCAGACTGTGGAATCAGTGGAGAAGCAAACCTTCCCCAACCCCTTTCTCCATGGTTGGAAAAAATCTGGAGAGTTCTAACCTGGGGATATTCAAAAAGGACTAGAGAGAAATTGCAGAAGTGCCAACTTCTGGAGGGAATTGGAATAAAAGAAAAAAAAAATACAAGTCACAGCAGAGTGGAAACAGTAAGAAGACCTTTACCAGTGCTGGCCCTTCCCCAGGGTAACACTGCATGTGGCTGAACTATCAGGCAGTATGGTGCTTTGTGACCACCTAGAGGGGTGGGATAGGGAGGATGGGAGGGAGACATAAGAGGGAGCGGATATAGGGATGTATGTATATGTATAGCTGATTCACTTTGTTACACAGCAGAAACTAACACAACAAGGTAAAGCAATTATACCACAATAAAGATGTTAAAAAATAGAATAAATAAATAAAACATTTAAAAAAAGAAGAAAAAGAAGAAGAAGAAGAAGAAGAAGAAGAGGAAGAGGAAGAGGAAGAGGAAGAGGAAGAGCAGTGAGTGAGTGCCTCACAACCCAACTGGTTTAAGACGTAGCTGGAGGATCCAATTTCTTTCCAGCAGCACCCAGAGTACTGAATTGGGCTCTCTGTGACTGAGAGTATGGAGGAGATCAGGAAAGAGACAAATAAGAATATCAAAGACTATTAAAGAGACATTGTTCCAATGAGAAAGTAGGTTGAATTGGTAATCAGAAATCCCACCACAGAAAACCCCAGAACCAGATGGCTTACCTGGAAAATTCTACCAATCGTTTAGAGAAGAATTAATGAGAATCCTTCTCAAACATTTTTCCAAAAGATTAAAGAAGAGGGAAAACTTTCCAACTTATCTGATGAGTCGCATTACTCTGATACCAAAGCCAGATAGGACACTACAAGAAAAACAAAACAAAACAAAACTATAGATCAGTCTCCCTAACGAATACAGATGCAAAAATTTTCATCAAGATATGAACAATGGGAATTCAACAACACATTAAAAGGATTATACATTATGGCCAAGTGAGATTTATACCTGGGATGCAAAGATGGTTCAACATATGCAAGTCAATAAATGTGATATACCACAGCAACACAAGGAAAGAAAAAAATCTCATGATAATCTTGATAGATGTGAAAAAAAAAAAAAGATTTGGCAAAATATGACATCTTTTCATGGTAAAAATACTGTCAATAAATTGAGCATAAAAGGAACATAAATCAACATAATAAAGGATGTATATGACAAACTCCCAGCTAACATAATACTCAATGGTAAACAATTGAAAGTGTTTTCTCTAATATCAGAAACAAGACAAGGGTGCCCACTCTCATCACTCTCATTCAACATAGTAGTGGCAGTTCTAGCAAGAGCAATTAGACAAGACAAAGAAATAAAGTGCATCCAAATTGGAAAGGAAGAAGTAAAATTGTCATTATTGGCAGGTGATAAGGCCTTATATAGAGAAAATCTTAAAAATTCATGAAAAACACTATTGAAACTAGTAAAAAAAATCAGCAAAGTTGTAGGATATAAAATAAACATAGAGAAGTCAGTTGTGTTTCTATACACTAACAAAACTTCTGAAAAAAAATAAAGAAAATAATCTGATTCACAAATGCATCAAAAACAAACAAATTTTTGGAATAAATTTAACCAAAGAGGTGAAAGATTTATGCACTGAAACTTAAAAGACATTGATGAAAGAAACTGAAGAAGATACAACCAAATGGAAAGATATTTCATGTTAATGGATCAGAATAATTAATATTATTAAAATATCTACACTATCCAATGCCATCTCTAGATTCATTGCAATCTCTATAAAAATTTCAATGATATATTTTACAGAAATAGAAAACAATACTAAAATTTGTATGTAACTACAAGAGGTCTCAAAATATTCAAAGCAATAATGAGAAAAACAGAACAAAATTAGAGGTATCACATTTCCTGATTTCAAACTTTACTATAAAGCCATGGTAATAAAAACAGTAGGATACTGGCATAAAAAAATAAACACTTAGACCAATGGAACAGAATAGAAAGTCCAGAAATAACTGCTCCCCCACTTATGGTTAACTAATATTTGACAAGAGAGCAAAGAGCATTCAGTGGGGAAAGGATCTCTTCAACAAATGGTGTTGAGAAAACTGGGCAGCCACTTACAGAAAAATGAAATAGACCATTTTCTTATACCATTCAAATAAATTAACTCGAAGTGGATTAAAGACTTAAACATAAAACCTGAAAAGGTTAGATTCCCAGAAGAAAACAAAGGGAAAAAGTTTCTTGATATTTGTTTTAGCAATTATTACTTTTTAGATATGCCTCCAAAAGCACAAGCAAAAAAGTAAAAATCATTAAGTGGGACTACATCTAACTAAAATGCTTCTGTACAGAAAAAGAAACAATAAAAATAAAAAGCCAACATATGAAATGGGAGAAAATATTTTAAAAACATATATCAGATAAGGGGTTAATATCCAAAATATATAAAGAACTTATAAACTCAATAACAACAACAACAGAAAACACAAACGACCTAGTTAAAAAGGGGGGCAGATGAACTAAATAGGCTTTTTCCAGAGAAGATACCCAAGTAGCTAATAGGTCTGTGAAAAGATGCTCAACATTAATAATCCTCAGGAAAATGCTAATTAAAACCACTATGAAATATTACCTCACACCTGTTAGAATGGCTATGATCAAAAAGTCAAGAGATAACAAGTGTTGGTGAGGGTGTTGAGAAAGGGGAACACTTGTGCACTGTTGATGGGAATGTAAACTGATTTACCCACTATGAAAAAGTGTATTTAGCTTCCTCAAAAAATTAAAAACAGAACCACCAGATGATCCACCAATCTCACTTGTGGGTATATATCCAAAGGAAATAAAAACATCTTATTGAATAGATACATGCACTCCCATGTTTACTGCAGTATTATTCACAATAGCCAAATATTGAAACAGACTAAGTATTCATCAATGGACAAAGAAGATATCTATATCTATATCTATATCTATATCTATATCTATATCTATATCTATATATATATATGAGTATTATTCAGCCATGAGAAAGAAGAAAATTCTTTTTTCAACAAAGTGCCTGGCCTTGAGGGCATTATGCTAAATGAGATAAGTCAGATAGAGAAAGATAAATATTGTATGATACCATACCATATATGTGGAATCTAAAAAATGAACTCACAAGAACAGAGAATAGAAAGGTGGTTACCAATTTCTGTGGGTGCAGGTATTGAAGAGATGTTGTGTAAGGTTACAAACTGGCAAACAGTAGATAATTCCTGGAGATATAATGCACAGTATAGTGATTATAGACAACAGTACTGCATTATAAACTTTAAAATTGATAAGAGACTAGATCTTAATCATTCCCACTACAAAAAATGATGATGACATGATATAATAGAGGTATTGCTACATGGTAATCATAATACAATATTTAAATGTATCAAATCAACAAGTTGCACACCATAAACTTACATGATGTTATATGTGAATTATATCTCAATAAAAATAGATGTGAAAAAAAAAGATGAGAAAAAGGTGCAGAGACACATAACTTTCTGGGAATTGCATAGCCAGTGAAGTTGGAGTTGGGATTTAAACTCAGGCAATATGATTTTAGAGCCACTCTATTCTAAATTACGGTACCAATGTGTGAAAGCAGTAATACAAACAATCTCTTGGGCATATACCCAGAGAAAACCATAATTCAAAAAGTCACATGCACCCCATTGTTCATTGCAGCACTATTTCCAATAGCCAGGTCATGGAAGCAACAAAAATTCCCATCAACAGACGAATGGATAAAGAAGATGTGGTACATATATACAATGGAATATTAGTCATAAAAAGGAACGAAATTGGGTCATTTGTAGAGATGTGGATGGACATAGAGACTGTCATACAGAGTGAAGTAAGTCAGAAAGAAAAAAGCCAAATATCGTATATTAACGCATGTATGTGGAATCTAGAAAAATGGTACAGATGAACCGGCTTGCAAGGCAGAAATAAAGACACAGATGTAGAGAACAAATGTATGGACACCAAGGGGGGAAAGCAGGGGGAGGGGGTTGTGGTGGGATGAATTGGGAGATTGGGATTGACATATAGACACCAATATGTATAAAATAGATAACTAATAAGAACATGCTGTATAAAAATAAATAAAATTAAATTAAAAACAAAAGGGTGAGAGAGAATTAAAGTATCTGTGATAGCATACAACAGTGTATTTACATAAAGGTGTATGGGTATTAATTGCACTATTCTTTCAACTTTTGTGTATGTCTGGAAATTTTTTAAATATGTGTGGAAAAGAGTGAAAAACAAAATAAACAAAAACTCTCAAAAATCTGATTGATAATTTTTTGAGAATATGATTGAAATGGATACAGTACATTTAATATTTAATGATGTTTTGATCTGTGTGGTATATATTAAAGCCATGTGGAAGCCAGAATCTCTCGAGTTCACTGTCTATTAGAGGAAATAGATATGTAACTATAATATAATGTGATGTGGATTTAAATGTAGGCAACTGTAAAGTGGGGGAGTAAGTGATTTACCTGGGAATTTGATAAATTCTGTGAAAATGTACAGTTAATCTTCATTTTGGGAATATTACTAGAAATTTTGCAGGTAAGCAAAAGGTAGATGACTATCTCAGAAGTGGGAACAATAATGGTATGATGGCTTGAATGCCCAAACTATGGTTGAGAATTAGCAGAACATATTACATAACTAACACGTAAAGAGAAAAACCACGTGATAGGAGGAAATGAGAATAAAATTTGCTACGTTTTAAATGACTTTGTGAAACATGCTATGATTAGAGTACAATTTCTTGGAATTACTGAATAATTTAATCAAAATATTCTTGTGAATTTTGCTATAAATGAATGCCATTTCTCCATACTCACAGTGGAGTGTGAGTAACATCACTGACACAGGATCGTTGATTAAGATTACACATTTACTACAGTGATTGAAGGATACATTAATTCCCTGGATACCTGAATTTAGATATCCTTACATTAGGAATCAAAAACATCACCTGTAAGATTGTGAGAGCTCACCCTTAGCCTAAGGAAGATCATTGGACCTAAACACTGACTCAACAAACTGTGGAAACCATAATTGATTGTATGATGGATCAACAAAGATGTTCATATAGCGTCTACAGAAGGCATACACTAAAATTAATTTAAAAATACATAATACATATTAAATAAAGTATTCTCAGGAGTAACAGAACCTGATTGCTATTCCTAACATTTGTTTTGCTGTTTTATATTGTTGCAATTTAGAATTACACATGGGGCACCATTATTTTCATAGCTCAAAACCTCTGAACACGTTAATACAGCTCCAAGTGAAGAAGCCTGAAGTGGAGGTTAGCCATAAAACCCTTTCTGGATCTTCAGAGGCATGCTTCCCTTGAGCTTCTGCAGAGAAAGTTTAACCAGCTTCTTTCTATAATTATCACTTGAAAGGTCATTGCAGCAACTTATTTGCTCATAGAGAGCTCAATAGGGCACCACAAGAGGCCAGCCCCTAAAGGGTGCCAAGAAATAAACAAGATAGTGACGGTATTCCAGTGACATTGCAAACTATGGAGAAAATCCCAGGAGCAGATACACTGGCATATAAAGAATCCTACTGTTACAGGGTGGGGTTCTAATACACCAGGGTATATTGGTCTGGGCACTTGCTAGAAAGATCCAGAAATGAATAGAACAAAAATCCAAAATCTGATTCTGGCAAGGACTGAGTGTAGGGAAGCAAATCCAGAAATGTAGACATCTCAAGCCACAGTGCAAGTCTGGAGCCAGACCAAGAAATTAAGCAAGAGTCAGACACTGGGTGCTGATGCTCTAATAAGATGCTCTAATCAGATGCGCTAGTAAGATGTGGTTCATTCTGTCCCTGTGGTATTGTAGGCACATTTTATTATGACCAAATATCTTATTCCAGTGTACTGTCTAAAAAAAATAAATCGATGGAAATCACATTGTTTAGGAAACACAGGCTTTGTTTTATAGTCTTTAGATCTGATTTATTTTAGTGAACAGGGTGGGAGAAATATCAAATATTAACTGAAAGATTATCATAGACTTACACTTGAAAAATAGAATTGTGTAATCATATTATATTGAATATAAGATCAAAATGTTATTAATAAATGAAATTACTTCTTACTTTAATATATGAACTTAATTTATCATTCGATGTAACTTTCTATTTCAGGTTAATATTTTACTGAATATGTTTATATGAATGTCCTGCTGAGAAAATATAATGCTATTTTTATCATTCAGATTATTCATTTATCATGTTCATTTCCTTAGTAGTTTGGTTTCCAATTCTTCAAATTGTTATAATTTTAGAAAACAGAACAATTTTTCATCACATGCATTGGTTACTTGAAGTTAGCTGCAGCTTCTGAAAGAGGAAAGTTACATTTTCCATATGAATCAAACTTTTGTGGAAAAATTACCTGCTCATCTTTGTCCTTCGTTTGGTTTGCTGCATAGAAAACTCATTAATAGTCATCTATGAAGTTTATTATGACAAGACAAAACAGGCCAACTTAGGTGAAACATGAAGACTATGAATGCGGTTCATTTTCAAGTTTCTCTCTTCTATCTGTGCACCAGGAGATCACTTTACATTCGTTTAGTTACAGAAAAAAAAATAGAATGTTCATGCAAACAGGCCTGGAAGAGGCATTTTGCTCACAGTGGTTGAGATTCTATTCCCCCTTTGTCTTTAGAGACCTCCCTGTTTACAAGTTTTCTAACTCACAATCAAGGAAGAAAGACCAGAGGGAATTTGAATGTCATGGCTGGAGCTTAGGTGAAAACTCCTAATATGTGCGAAGTGTTTTAACAGATAGAACAGCAAATGCATTGTTACCGATGTTACCCAAGAGGGATGCCGAGTTCTTGACCCTGGTAGAGTTAAACCCTGACTAGCATAAGAAAGTAGGGGCTAATTAGTCTTATCCATTCATCAATATATTCAATAAATATTACTGAGCACCTATTCAGAGCACTCCCAGGTGCATCCTCAAAGTATTTTTTTCTATTCCTGATTGATAGTACCTTATCCAATAATATTGAGATGATCCAGATGTCTTTCCTAACCCCTCTGCATATCAAGACCAAGGAGTAATTATGGTCTCTTGCACACATACAGACACATAAATACACTGATAATAATAGTAAAGATCATAGCAGATGCTGGCACAGCTTCACCCACATCCCTTCAGATCCCTTTACTATTTTTGTGCACACTAGCCCCAGTGTGATTTCACCCCAAATAGCCAACAACCATGTCTCTTTGTTGAAGGTCGTAGTCAGGGATTGTTCATTTATCAAGATCAAATTTATTTTTGATTTTTTTAGCATCTTTATTGGAGTATAATTTCTTTACAATGGTGTGTTAGTTTCTGCTGTATAACAAAGTGAATCAGCTGCACATATACATATATCCCCATATCTCCTCCCTCTTGCATCTCCCTCCTACCCTCCCTATCCCACCCCTCTAGGTGGTCACAAAGCACTGAACTGATCTCCCTGTGCTATTCGGCTGCTTCCCACTAGCTATCTATTTTACATTTGGTAGTGTATATATGTCAATGCTACTCTGTCACTTTGTCCCAGCTTACACTTCCCCCTCCCCATATTCTCAAGCCCATTCTCTACATCTGTGTCTTTATTCCTGTCCTGTCCCTAAGTTCTTCAGAATGATTTTTCTTCTTATTATTATTTTTTTAGATTCCATATGTATGTGTTAGCATATGGCATTTGTTTTTCTCTTTCTGACTTACTTCACTCTGTATGACAGTCTATAGGTCCATCCACCTCACTACAAATAACTCAGTTTCGTTTAAATAGTCTTGTTTTCAGATATACCACTAATGGACTTTACCTATAACCCTCGTTCCTTGTCAGTGATTTTGATAAAAGTCGCTGAAAGTCACATACAAATTTAAGTGTTCAAATTTCTCCTTTATAATAAAATCTATCCTGAGTACATGTTTTGAGTTCCACATTATAACACACGACAAGTTAAAAATATAGGGGAAAGTGTATAGCAAGTTTCATCCAGCTCTGAATGGGGGACTCCTCATTGCCCTACCTACTCCACTGACTATAACAACGTTTGAGGGTCTGTACATCTGTATCAGTCAAAATGGAGGGTTAATTAAGACACTAATTATCTCGTAAAATAAGATGTCCAAGTTAATTCTCTTGTGACCTAAGATTCCTCTTTCCAACTGATCAGCTAGATATAAAGTCCTGTGCTGTTGACTGATGGATCTTTCACAAATTAAGAAGACTGTTAAGAAAGTTTAGAGAAGAGCAACTAAATTGAAAAATACTTGGTAAAGAGTGATTTTGTGATAACTGAGTTTCAGTTAAAAACACTTGTAAAGGAGGTTCTTAAAATTTGCTTATTTTAAGGCAGTGAACCGTATTACTTCTCAATGTGTTTAACAAAATCTCCTTCCCAAACACTTTCAAATTATAAAGGCTGAAAATACAGAGTGTTTTTTAAAGAATTTAGCAAAAAGTTATGGCTTATAAAGATACAATAGATTTTTGTGGAAAACAGGAGTTGAGTTTGTATTTTTTAAAATGCTTGAAAACTTAATTTCATGACAAGGGATATTATGCCACAGTCTACCCTATGGAATCCATCTGTGCTAGAGACAGCCCATCAAGCTGGATAAACTAGAGGTTCAAACTGGTGAGAAAATTCTTAAGTTCCTACTCCTGATGTTTCCAGTACTGCCATAGAGATTTTACTTTTACGGCTTCTACTAACCTCTCTGTTATTCTTTGATATATCTTGTTGATTTTCTGCTAAGAGAATATCAAATTATCATGTGCCAGGAAGAGTCTAAACTTTTAAAGTGTTTATTAAACACATTTTTCCACTAGTAATTCATACTTGGTTCTTTAGTCAAAGGGAAAACAATAAGGTGGAATATTATAATACATGAGGAGCTTCTAACTTATCCCAAAAGAGATGGGGAGTTTGCCTAAGTCTAGGAAACTTACTTATCTGTTCATATGCAAAGAAAGAGGGGGAAGAAGCATGGCTAAATATTCATGACTTTAGGTTCAAAGATATTGCTTGTTTCATCCTCCTCTGTAGATGTGATAATAAAGAAAATACAATTGGAAGATTGCAAAGTGGTGTTTGCAAGAATCTTTAGCACTATGTTTATACTAAGGGAAATCAGTTTTCTTAAAATCTGAACATGGATAGAATAATGGAATAATGAATGAGTGTGCGTGTGTGCACGCGCACATGCACATGTGTGTGTGTCTGTGTGTTAGAGTGATAATAAAGTTTATTCTTTGTCAGTGTGAACTACATGATGTAGAATATAACAATGTTTTCAATGTTTATCATTTTTATTAAATTATTGCTTAAAGGTGTTTTGTCATACCTCTAATTTCCCATATTTTTCCCATTAAAAGTACACAAACTGGACTATTTAGCTCTTAACTGTAACAATAATGTAAAAGAAAATATACTGGATTTTCTTAAAAATAATTTCAATTTTCAGCATGATTTTTTTCTATAGCGTTTATCTGCAGATTAGCATGGTTCTATTACATCATCAACTAATTTATTTTAAAAGGAACAGATAGGGCTTCCCTAGTGGCGCAATGGTTGAGAGTCTGCCTGCTGATGCAGGGAACGCAGGTTCGTGCCCCGGTCCGGGAAGATCCCACGTGCCGCGGAGTGGCTGGGCCCGTGAGCCATGGCCGCTGAGCCTGCGCATCTGGAGCCTGTGCTCCACAATGGGAGAGGCCACAACAGTGAGAGGCCCACATACCACACACACAAAAAAAGTTAATTAAAAATAAAAAAAAAGGAATAGATAAATAAAAATAGTTAAATAAGATCAAGAACATAGAACTTGACACCTTTTATAAGAAACATTAATCTAAACTAACAAAACTTTAACATGATAGATTTTTTTTCTCATATAAACAATTATTAATGTAAGTATTTTTGATACATAATGCTTTAAATATAATGGTTTTTAAAAATTGATCAAAGACTTCTGCTCTGGAGTAGAATATGTCAGGTTACAGTAGGCTAACATTCTTTCAGCAAAAACTAGAAAGGAAGGAAAAAAATCCCCCAAATCATATTTTTAAAGACAGCAGGAAACAAAGTTTTGAGAAGATATCTATGGATATCTTACCCTACTAATGAATTTACATTTAACAGGTATAGAATAAATGTTTGAAAATGCAATAAACAACAAGGAAAATTGGCTTTATGCCAACCAAATTTTGATTTAAAAAGAATAAGAAACATTTTCATGCCTTTGGGCTTCTCTGGTGGTGCAGTGGTTAAGAATCTGCCTGGCAATGCAGGGGACACGGGTTAGAGCCCTGGTCAGGAAAGATCCCACATGCCGTGGAGCAGCTGGGCCCATGAGCCACAACTACTGAGCCTGCAAGCCACAACAACTGAGCTCATGTGCCACAACTATTGAAGCCCGCACACTGCAACAAGAGAATCTACTGCAATGAGAAGGCCACGCACCTCAATGGAGACCCAGTGCAGCCAAAAATAAATAAAATTTAAAAAAATAAAAAAATAAAAAACAAGAACCTCTACCTATTTTCACTTCAGTAAACCCCAAGTTCTAGGCCATGGTCTGGGCAGGGAGGACCCTTTGTCTCCCCATCCTCCCTCCCCTCCCTATCCCACTTAAGAAAAAGACAAAACAAAACAAAACAAAACACTTTCATGCTTCCTTTTACATCATTAAAACAATCCATGAAAATCACTTAATAATCCATCCCTTATTGAAACCAAGCAATATGTTAACTCAGAAAAGGAATATCTTTTCTATTATTTCATGATTTCAGCTATGATTCCAGCTGTGAAATGATTGTAATAACAATAATATGCTCATTTTCTCTCCAAAATTTAGATATAGTAACACATTCTGTATTCTCCCTTAGCTATAGATCAAAGGACAGGTAGACAAAAAGGACTAGTAAATGTGCCAGATCCCGAGTGAATTATTTTATATGCATTTGTCTCATTTGATCCTCAGAGCCACCTGACTGTTAACTGTGAGTATTGCTCTTTAGCTATTAATGATTTTCAAAACCATCAGCAAGGCCGTTTTATAGTCTTGATAAAAGTCATAATTGCTACCATTTATTGAGCCCTCATTATGTGCCAGGCAGTCTGCTTAGCATTTTACTTACTTTATGTTATTTAAGTCTCAAAACAACTCAATATTCTCATAAAAAATAGAAAAATATACTCAGAGAGGATAACCCCAACTAAGAGAAACTGGGGTTCATAGTTAGGCTCATTTGACTTGAAAGATTGCTATTAGCCACTGCCGCTCCCCAGTCTCACTAAAGTCAGTTGTAGCCATGATTAACCATGGAGACATGGGGAATTGATGATGGTCTTATGTCAAACATGTTAGAGCCATGTTTATTTCTCTTTTAACCTGAGTGTGTTAGGTCACTCGCGCACACACGTGCTTCTGTGTGTAAATGAGAATTAGATTTTGCAACATGAGAAACTTTTGTTGAGGTGATAAATGTTGGATGTGGAAGATTGAGAATGGGAAAATCCCAACCACTATAAATTACCCCAGGAAATGTGTTGTCATTCTTTAGAGATTTTATCAAAGATAAAGCATAGTAAGAGTTATTTTCTCTCTATATATATTTAAATATAGAATCCAATATATATTAGATATGTATTTTGTCATTATTAGATTTTATGAGACACTTAGCTGAAGCAGAAGATATATGTGTGTGTGTGTGTGTGTGTGTGTGTGTATCCATACGTATGTATATATACATGCACTCCATTTATTGAACCCTCATTTTGTGCCATACATGCATGCACATACACACACACACAGGCACACACAGGCACACACATCAAAAGTTTTAATAAACGGGCACCAAGTTTATAACTTCTATACTCTCATCCTGGTAAAATAACAATAACATGAGAAGAATGAAAATGTGAAGATGTAAAATATTGTCACTTTCAGGGACATTCTCTAATGTTATAGCCATTGAGTCAGAGACAATGGAGAGAACTAAAATATATTAAACAACATGTGCAGTCTTATATTGGAGGAATTGTCCACATTATCTTTTCTTCTCATGGATAATGAACTTCAAATGTGGGTTCTGGAGCTTGCAGCTCATAGCATTGGGTAGGTTATTGTTATTTTACCTCTCTGTGGCTGTTTTCCTCCTTATCTATAAAAGCCACTCTATGATATTTCCCTCTATCTATAATGATTTTACCAGTGCCATAGTATTATTGTGAAGATTCAGTGAAACAAGCATAGTAAAATGTGCTTAGGACTCTGCCTGACCATATTAAGTGCAGAATTACATAGTGTTAGCGGGATTATTTATGTTCACAGATAGAGCATAGCATCTGTTATAGAGCAGATCTGCAATAAATATTTCTTATGTCAGTGATTATAGAATCTATGGGCATATTATTCCTTTTATTACTTTCTCTTCTTGTCAAGGTTGTTTCTTTTGGCCCAGGATTGGAGACAGAGGAAGTTATATCTCTACAGTCTCTTTTTCCACAATATAAGTTCAAAGAAGTACTCCACATGTGTAAATATAAGCTAGTTAATAAAATTTCAAGTGCTTTAGAAATACAAACATTATTTGTAATTTTCTAAAATAATTATGTGTTCCATTATGAAACTTCCAGTTACATATATTCCAGAAATGTTCTTTTCTGTAGATGACATTGCATGATTTATTAGTTTATTTAAAGATATTCTATTGGTTTAAATGCATTGTATTGGCTCAGAAAAGAAATTAATGAAAGTAATCAGCATAAATAGTCCCATTCTCTGCCATTGCCCTATTGGAAATGAGTGCAGAGAGGGACAAAGAGTGTATTTGATAGTCCCTCATGACTGGCCTATTGCACCGTGATGGAGCACATGCAACAGAAACAGGCAGGGAGAAATACTCCTGCTTCTTCCATTAACTCTTCAGGGGATACTAATTTTCATGTGAAAGGAGCAGTTATTTCAACCCTTTAAAATGTTGTCTTTATAAACCATGTACTCTTTACCCACTTAACAGAAGTAAAAAGACATCCATATAAAAGACCCTTATGTCAAACCTAATCTCCCAATTCGTCCCACCCTCCCCTTCCCCCACTGTGTTCACATGTCCGTTCTCTACTTCTATGTCTCTATTCCTGCCCTACAAATAGGTTCATCTGTACCATTTTTTCTAGATTCCACATATATGCATTAATATACGATATTTGGTTTTCTCTTTCTGGCCTACTTCACTCCGTATGACAGACTCTAGGTCCATCCATATCTCTACAAATGATCCAATTCACTTTATTGTACAGCAGAAACTAAAACAACATTGTAAAGCAATTTTACTCCAATAATAATAATAATAATAATGACTCTATGTAGGGGGCATGAGCTCAATAATTTGGTGTGACATTTTTCAGGGTGTTTTTCTATGACTTCCAGTGGCCAGGAGTACATTTCACCCTTGGTATAATCTTGACTGATAGGAAAAGATAAATCAAGTAAATGCCAAGTGTAAATCTGCTTCCTTCCCTAATGGTGTGTATTTCTTAGGGAAAAGAGTAAAATTAAACAAGAAATTTTACACATTTTTCACTTGGACTTTCTTTAATAAAGGTGTACCTCACTTATCATTGACCCTAGTATTTGAATATTTCAAAAGAAGGACAATATTATAGTGGATAGATTCATTACAGTTTAATATCAGGGGTATTTTCATCTCATCAGGCCAATATAATTCTCATTAAAAAAAAAATAAACTCTGCATGTTGACGATAACATTATGCACACAAATCTATTTACTTCTTTCCAAATAACCCATCATACAAAATTAGGTTTTTCTTGTATTAACTGATATGTCACAAATGTTAAACTTGATATATACAGCTCAGTGTTTTTTGTTCTACAAACAATATATTTTAGGTATAAATTAATATGTTATGTGTTGAAATCAGTTTATCATATGCTAAATATATAAGTTAAATTTTATTTAACCTATCCCCTGGAATTTTAGGTACCACAATCATCAATGATAAGCTTAAAAATGTTTACGTCTTGGTCATTAACCAAACACATATTGGAAAATATGCCTAATTGTAGTTTTAAAAATATAGATATGGCAACTTTCCTTTTTTTTTTTTTTTTTTGCTTTTAAATTCAATATTAAGAAGTATTTAAAAGTGACATAGATCTTTTGCTTTCAGGAATTTTCAATATGTTTGGGAAATGATCTGTGGAGAGGACATTTAAAAAATTCATTCACTGTAAATATATTCTAACAAAGACAGATTTAGTTTTTATAATAATTCACAATAAAGGTTATGAATTTTCTAAATGATGATTAATTTGAATGAAAAAAGGTTAATGGTCTATCAAATTTATTCAAAGAACCAAAAGCTATAAAGTTCCACAAATATGAAAACTGAAAACGTGGAGAGGTTTTCCAGGCTCATGTTCATTTCTGGTTTTGGTTGTTTAAATTATACCAATCTAAAATTTAGGCTATAAAAGAAGAGAATCAGTCACTAAGCCTTGTTATCTATAAAATAGAGTAAATAGTTTTATCAACATTTTGGAAGAACTCACCAGTTGGACTGATATGATTCTAAGAGAAGCTGGTTATTTTTAAGAGCAGCTGATGACACAGTGTGGTGAACGAACATTCATGAGCACACCTTGAATCTCGCTATTGCTCCCATTACTCCATCTCACCTGTCTAAGGGCTCATCTCACTCATACCTTGGAGCACTTCTTAGTAGGAGATGCAGTTATAGTGGTCTTCCTATAACATCTTTCATCACCTTTCAGTCAACATGCCAATTCATTTTACCAAGTTGATTTACTCAAATCTAACAAATACACCTCAGAAAACAAAACATTAAGAACAACCTCATTTGTGACTTATAGAAACAAAAATCCCAGAAAAAAATATGATCAAATTGAATTCATTACCTAGTAAAAGAGATTAAATAATTACCAAGTTAAGGAAGCTTTAAGGCTATCTAATTAATACATCAAGAGATTAAAATGAAAAAAATAAACATAAAATACAGCATAACCGCATGATTGTTTAAAAAAAACTTATTAAACAGATGTAAGGATTATTTTGCTTTACTTGATAAAAACAATTATTAATTTAACCCAACAATCATCATACTTGTAAGTATAGTACTAGAACTCCAAAATATAGTATTCTAAAATTAGGAAGAAACATAAAAATATAATGAAAATGATACATAATATAATAAAATAAATCCAAGTATTTCATGTTTGAAAAATTATAATTGCTTAATTCATTTATTCACAAATTTCTTAAGCTACTGTTCTCCTCAGCATTTTGCTAAGAGTAATGGAAAAATCCCTAAAATAGCTAAAATTATCTACCTCAAACACCCAAGAATAACAGTTAAAAAATCTTTTTGAACCAACAAAATAATTCAATAAATTGTCTTTTCAGAACAATTAAACACAAATGAATAGGTTCCCTGTATATTAATATTAAGTGGAAATAATAAACTACTGAGAGAGAAACTCCACAAGTTAGGTGCAAATTCACATTATGGAAACTCATTTTCGTGTGGGACTTGGAAAAAAAACAATAACAAAATGGTTAAATAATGCACGTCTCTCATGAAAAGTCAAAAAATATTTCTCAAAACTCATCAATTCTACTTAAATTAATGTACAATTGAAAAGAAATTCTTATAACTAATACTTGTTTTTGTACTGAACTTTTTCTTTTTAACTTTTTATTCTTTATTGGAGTATAGCTGATTAACAATGTTGTGACAGTTTCAAGACATGGAAGCAACCTAAATGTCCATGACTTCCTTTTTTTTTTTTTTTTTTTTCTTTTTTTGGCAGGGGTCATTGGACAAAACTCTTCCAAAACTCATCTGCAAGAATAAGTGTCCCAAATTTATCACTGCAATGTGGACTTGCATTATCAAAAAATGGATTCAGCTATAAATAAATAATAACAGAGATAATGAGAAACTTGTACCAAAATCAATTGAAGAGACTCAAGTCTAGAAACAAGACTTGAGAGATTGCCAATTTATTATATGGCAAACATGCCATCTCCAAAACATTTTTAAGTGCTGCATTATAGCTTTAAATATCTATTTAAAAAATTAGAAAAGGCTCTATGTGTAAAAATACAATTTCTCAGGTAGGAGAAAGATGCATAAATATATACATAAAGATATACACTTTCTCTCCACAAAAGTACTGCTGAGAATTAAAGATGCATTAATTTTGGTTTCTTGAGGAAATTAACTCTGTGAAGAATCTGTGTTCAGGAAGTTTACTGGTGAGGGCTCTCAGGATCAACACCAGCGGGGTGGTGATGGGGGTGGGATTGTGCAGGGAGAGTCCTGCAGGTACAGGTGATCCCACGGGGAGCTCTGGGCTGTGATGGCACCTTGAGGGCAGATCACCCAGCCTTTATTCCCCTGCACTGACCAGCCACTGGATGTGAGTTGAACCTTGGGGACCTTAAACAAGGAGATCTCCTCCACTAAAGCCAAATCTTGGAAAGAGCTTATAATCAGACAGAGACATTAAAAGGAGATTCTGCTCTCTATTTCTTAAAACATATGTAAAGTATGATATCTCTCTGTCTATCCATCCATCTTACAAACCAGAAGTAAAACACAGACAAGATATGAGAAAATCTTAAATTATATTTGACAACTGAAAGTTTAATATATAAACTATGCTCTCAAATCAATAAAAAGTAGAGAAATAGCACAGGACAAAAATAGGCCACTGGCATAAATGCTTAATTTGCAAAAAGTGTTCATTTGGCCAATAAAGATATGAAGAGAAACCCAAGGACAAAATTAATCGAATAAGAAGGTGGTACAATGATATTAGTGGTTGAGAGATGTTCATAAAATAATTAGGGAACAAAATTGTAAAAAATCACAGAATGTATGATCCAATATATACTTAAATACGTAACTATGAACATTTGAAAGGATAACATTGGCGAATTTTTGTTTTACAGTGAATATTTTAACATTTATTTAATGATATTTTGATTTAAAAATATTTCCACTTTCAGTGACTTCTGATTGTCCTGGGATAAAGTCAGCCAAATCCCTGGGCCTGGCACACTGAATACCAAGGATTCTCAAATCAGGGTTTAGGATTTTATTCTTTCTGTCCTCATCTCTCACCACTCCCAAGCCCCTCTACACTATACAAAATGGTCAGCTGCTTGCAGCTCCCAGAATTGCTATGTTTTATCCCTGCATGACAATTTCGCCTGCCTGGAAACTGCTCCATAATCTATGGCTAAATCATAACTTTTGCCCCTTCATTTTCCAGCTACTACTTCCCTTCCCTGGGAGATTTCCCTGATTCCTCAAGGCTGAGGGAAGTACCCCTCAGGCTTCACAGCATGATAACCCACTGACCACACAGTGAAGCAGCTTTCTCTTCACTCCTTGTCTCCCCAACTAGAAGGTAAATTTCCCAGCAGTGTGTTGACTTCACTTCTCAAAAGCATTTGATAAGTTTTACCCCTCTCCTGCGGAGCGCTTTCTTTATTGCCAAGTGAACACAGTTTAGACCTACCTTCCTTCCCTCACAGGTAATTATTTCATAGTCTCTTTGCTAGATCATTTCTTTGCATCTCTATATTGGAGTATCTCGGGGCTCAATTTTCCTCTTTATCATCCATACCAGTGAGTTTCTTCCTAAACCTGTAGCTGTAGCAGAATTTACTGAAGTGTTTTAAAAATTACAAATGTCCAGGCTCAATCTACAGGTCAATTAAATTAGAAGCTCAAGGGCAGGACCTGACATTGGTATCTTTATAATATCCTAGGGTGACACCAGAGTGCAGACAGGATTAGGGATCATTTGATCTTAGTCAATCTCAGATTGATCTCATCCAGTCCCATAGCTTCAAATATCATACATATGCTGATAATTTCAAATTCAAATATCCATCTTCCCTGATCCATATATATCATCAGAAATCTCCCTTAAATGTCGAATAAGCATTCTGTTTCAAAACAGAATTCTGATTTCACCCTGCATAGTCACAGTTTAAAGTGCTCTCAAGATCAACAATGGAGACCTCCTATTAGAAGTTGTTCAGGTTCAAGCCCTGGAGTCATCTTTAACTTCTCTCTCTCATTCTTGTTCTGTGTGAATCCATCAGTAACTTTTTCTTTTTATTTCATGACTTATATTTCCTTTACTTACATTGCAGTAAAATTTTTAATTTTATTTTTTATTGAAATATAATTAATTTACAATGTGTTAGTTTCAAGTGTACAGCAAAGTGATTCAGTTATACATGTGTATATATATATATATATATATATTCTTTTTCAGATTCTTTTCTATTATAGGTTATTTAAAATATTGAGAATATTTCCCTGTGCTATACAGTAGGTCCTTGTTGTTTACCTATATTATAAACAGTGGTGTGTATATGTTAATCCCAAACTCCTAATTTATCAGTAACTTCTGCTGGCTTCTTTAAAACATATCCTAAATTTCATTATCTCTTACCACCTTCATTCTCATCTAAGCAAGAACTTCCCAAATCTGGTGCCAGGGCGCCTGGGCTGGGGATGGTTGCAGATGTGCTGAGATATTGACCTTTTTAGCATCTTTGGGCAGCTGGTAGGACCGGTTAAGCTGTAGCACCTGAGCTTCTCATATCAGGTTTGGAGAAGCTCTGTCAGAAGCTACCATCACAGGTACCTGATTACTCTAGTACTTTCTGATGAAGTCCCCTTGTTTTGATTTTCAGTCCTCTACAGTTATTTTCAAAACGGCAAATAAAATGATGTTTGCAAATGGTAACTAATTATAATACACCCCTGCTCAAACTATTTAGTGGCCTCTCATCACCAAGGCCCCTGACCATTTGTCTAACTTCATCTCTACGACTCTTCCCCTGTGACGCTCAGTTTATTGCTTATTTTTGAAAAGGCCAAGCTGGTTTCTTCTTCATTCTTAACATTTGTTGGTCCTCTAGACCTGTGCATGGCCTATCCCCTCATTTTTCTTAGATGTCTGTATTATGATACCACTCAGAGAGGCCTCCCCTACCCACATCTTTCACCTTATCATTTATTATATGTCCTCATGGGATAATAGATGTTATATATACATTTATCTGCTTATGAAATTTATGTGTCTCTCCCAACAGAAGAGGAGCTCGGTAAATGCAAAGACGGTCACTGCTCTATCTCAGCATCTGGAAGAGGTGACAGCAATAGATACATTTTGAATAAATGAGTGAATATATCTGATTATCAACCATACTTCTCCCTTCCTTTCTAAAATTATCTAAATATCATCTTTCACTGCCTCAGAATTAGGAACTAGAAACCAATGCAGAATTGACTTTTGTTCATATTAGTTTCAGAACTATTAGATCAAAATAAATAAAACATGCTATCAACTTAGAAGGAAAGTTAAAAAAAAAAAGATCTCTTTTAGTTAAAATTGGAGATGAAAAGACTATTTAATGTCCTAATACCATCCTGTCAGCTGGGGTCAATTCCAAACCAAATTGAATATATTCTTTACAGAGGGATGACAATAGTCAATTTCTCCAGAATGCTTACATTATATGCTGAAAAGAAAAGAAACTGAAAATTTCTGGCATTCAATAGGTTTCTTTGTGTGCCTGCCACCCAAAATCTTTGGTGATTAACAATTTGATATGGTGGTACCATATTGATAAAATTTATATATACTAAATTATAAGGAAATTTCTTTATTCTATTATTCACTTACAAACACAACAAAGGTACAATTTGAAATACGTAACTCACATATTATATTTAAAATAATATGTGGACAAATACACACATAAAAACTGATTAAAGATGTTGAAAATAGTTAACAAATGGATTAATCCCATTTTAAATACAATTGACATTTAACATAGGTACTGAGTTAATGCTGCAATAATTATCTTTTAAAAATTAAAAATCAAGTAAGCTTAGTAGATAATTAATCATTATTATTCTGGATTCATTTCAATTAATAGAAGAATAGTCAAATGATATGCCAGGAGTCCTAATATGTCTTGAGATTATGCTGCAACTAAACTTTAATTATTTCGATAATCAATATTTCAACAATCATTATTTCGATAATCACTCCCTTATTTGACTATCTACTCACAAAAAAACCGAATTGGTGGCTAGCAGTGCTAATTGAATATATTAAATTGCTTGCCCACTTTTTTTTTTAACAACTTTATTGGAGTATAATCAGTTATACATATACATATGTTCCCATATCTCTTCCCTCTTGCATCTCCCTCCCTCCCACCCTCCCTGTCCCAACCCTCTAGGTGGTCACACACCACCGAGCTGATCTCCCTGTGCTATGCAGCTGTGCTATGCAGCTGCTTCCCACTAGCTATCTATTTTATGTTTGGTAGTGTATATATGTCCATGTCACTCTCTCACTTTGTCACAGATTACCCTTCCCCCTCCCCATAACCTCAAGTCCATTCTCTAGTAGGACTGTGTCTTTATTCCCGTCTTACCCCTAGGTTCTTCATGAACTTTTTTTTCTTTTTTTCCTTAGATTCTATATAAATGTGTTAGCATACTGTATTTGTTTTTCACTTTCTGACTTACTTCACTCTGTATGACAGACTCTAGGTTCATCCACCTCACTACAAATAACTCAATTTTGTTTCTTTTTATGGCTGAGTAATATTCCATTGTATATATGTGCCACATCTTCTTTATCCATTCATCTGATGATGGACACTTATGTTGCTTCCATCTTCTGGCTATTGTAAATAGAACTGCAATGAACATTTTGGTACATGACTTTTTTGAATTATGGTTTTCTCAGGGTATATGCCCAGTAGTGGGATTGCTGTGTCGTATGGTAGTTCTATTTGTAGTTTTTTAAGGAACCTCCATACTGTTCTCCAGAGGGGCTGTATCAATTTACATTCCCACCAGCAGTGCAAGAGTGTTCCCTTTTCTCCACACCCTTTCCAGCATTTATTGTTTCTAGATTTTTTGATGATGTCCATTCTGACTGGTGTGAGATGATATCTCATTGTAGTTTTGATTTGCACTTCTCTAATGATTAATGATGTTGAGCAGTCTTTCATGTGTTTGTTGGCAATCTGTGTATCTTCTTTGGAGAAATGTCTATTTAGGTCTTCTGCCCATTTTTGGATTGGGTAGTTTGTTTTTTTGTTATTGGGTTGCATTAGTTGCTTGTAAATTTTGGAGATTTATCCTTTGTCAGTTGCTTCATTTGCAAATTTTTTCTCCCATTCTGAGGGTTGTAGTTTGGTCTTGATTTTGGTTTCCTTTGCTGTGCAAAAGCTTTTAAGTTTCATTAGGTCCCATTTGTTTATTTTTCTTTTTATTTCCATGTCTCTGGAAAGTGGGTCAAAGCGGATATTGCTGTGATTTATGTCATAGAGTGTTCTTTCGATGTTTTCCTCTAAGAGTTTGATAGTTTCTGGTCTTATACTTAGGTCTTTAATCCATTTTGAGCTTTTTTTTGTGGACTGCATTAGGGAGTGTTCTGATCTCATACTTTTAAATGTATCTGTCCAGTTTTCTCAGCACCACTTATTGAAGAGGCTATCATTTCTCCATTGTACATACTTGGCTCCTTTATCAAAGATAAGGTGATCATATGTGTGCGAGTTTATCTCTGGACTTTCTATCCTGTTCCATTGTTCTATATTTCTGTTTTTGTGCCAGTACCATACTGCCTTGATTACTGTAGCTTTGTAGTATAGTCTGAAGTCAAAAAGACTGTTTCCTCCCACTCCGTTTTTCATTCTCAAGGTTGCTTTGGCTATTCAGGGTCTTTTGTGCTTCCATACAAATTGTGAAATTTTTTGTTCTAGTTCTGTGAAAAGTGACAGTGGTAGTTTGATAGGGATTGCATTGAATCAGTAGATTGGTCTGGGTAGTAGAGTCATTTTCACAATAATAACTCTTCCAATCCAAGAACATGGTATATCTCTCCATCTATTTGTATTGTCTTTAATTTCTTTCTTCAGTGTCTTATAATTTTCAGCATACACATCTTTTGTCTCTTTAGGTATATTTATTCCTAGATATTTTATTCTTTTTGTTGCAGTGGTAACAAAGTGTTTTCTTAATTTCACTTTCAGATTTTTCATCATTAGTGTATAGGAATGACAGGGATTTCTGTGCATTAATTTTGTATCCTGCTACTTTACCAAATTCATTGATTAGCTCTAGTAGATTTCAGGTAGCATCTTTAGGATTCTCTATGTAGAGTATCATGTTATCTGCAAAGAGTGACAGTTTTGCTTCTTCTTTTCCAATTTGGATTCCTTTTATTTCTTTTTCTTCTCTGATTGCTGTGGCTAAAAATTCCAAAACTATGTTGAATAATAGTGGTGAGAGTGGGCAACTTTGTCTTGTTCCTTATCTTAGTGGAAATGGTTTCAGTTTTTCACCATTGAGGACGATGTTGGCTGTGGGTTTGTCATATATGGCCCTTATTATGTTGGAGAAAGTTCCCTCTATGCCTACTTTCTGCAAGGTTTTTATCATAAATGGGTGTTGAATTTTGTCGAAAGCTTTCTCTGCATCTATTGAGATGATCATATGCTTTTTCTCCTTCAATTTGTTAATATGGTGTATCACGTGGATTGATTTGCATATATTGAAGAATCCTTGCATTCCTAGAATAAACCCCACTTGATCATGGTGTATGATCCTTTTGCTGTGCTGTTGGATTC
The DNA here is from genome assembly GCF_003676395.1 of Aethalodelphis obliquidens. Classification (NCBI taxonomy): domain Eukaryota; kingdom Metazoa; phylum Chordata; class Mammalia; order Artiodactyla; family Delphinidae; genus Aethalodelphis; species Aethalodelphis obliquidens. Next base: position 84,235,268 of record NW_020837947.1, read on the forward strand.
TGTTTGCTAGTATTTTTTTGAGGATTTTGCGTCTATGTTCATCAGTGATATTGGCCTGTAGTTTTCTCTCTTTGTGACATCCTTGTCTGGTTTTGGTATCAGGGTGATGATGGCCTCATAGAATGAGTTTGGGAGTGTTTCTCCCTCTGCTATATTTTGGAAGAGTTTGAGAAGGATAGGTGTTAGTTGTTCTCTAAGTATTTGATAGAATTCGCCTGTGAATCCATCTGGTCCTGGGCTTTTGTTTCTTGGAAGATTTTGTCACAGTTTCAATTTCAGTTCTGGTGATTTGTCTGTGCATATTTTCTATTTCTTCCTGGTTCAGGCTTAGCAGGTTGTGCAATTCTAAGAATTTGTCCATTTCTTCCAGGTTGTCTGTTTTATTGGCCTAGAGTTGCTTGTAGTAATCTCTTATGATCCTTTGTATTTCTGCAGTACATTTTTTACTTCTCCTTTTTCATTTTTATTTCTATTGATTTGAGTATTCTCCCTTTTTTTCTTGATGAGTCTGGCTAAGAGTTTATCAATTTTGTTTATCTTCTCAAAGAACCAGCTTTTAGTTTTATTGATCTTTGCTATCATTGCCCACATTTTTAATGCTAGATTATATCAGTATTTTATGGAAACATAGCCTATACAATTAAATATCTTTTGTTCAATCATTTCTTCACCAAACACAGAATTGTTTCCAGACATAAACTTAATAGTAATGTTCCATTTTGAAAGTTTTGTTCATAGAGAATTTTATTCTGAATTACGGTATTCTTTTGTTCTTTACAAATATTATTGTTCTGGTCACAGATCGTAAATTAAAACTACAGTGAGAGCTATATCAATTTCACTTTTGTACACATTCTACCATCCCTTTCCCTAGTATCTAATAAATTTAAAATGCTTGGTGTTTATATTTACTTTTATTTTTCATGTTATAGCAATTTGCTCCCTTTATTCCTGTCTGCTGATCTCTCAGATGGTAGATTTGAGAAAAGCTATGTTATAAAATGTTTGGAGAATCTATGTAGAATTTCAGCACAGGAAAATGGGAAGGAGATAATTTCTGTTTTTACTTAGTAAAAGAGGCATAAGAAAAAATATATATGTATATGTAAGTGCATGTACACATGTGCATATGGACATACACATATTAGCACATTCAGAGAAAACAAGTGTGAATTTTATTCATTTTTGATTAAATAACTTAGCCTTAGGACATTTTCTCACAATAAATCTTGACAAGATTATCACAAAATGGACCAGATAGCAGTGCTTCTAGACAGTGTTGATGTGAAGAAAAGGGCAACTGGTTACTGACAAAATTAATTAACTATAATACATAGCCAAGAAAAATCACTGGACATTTATGAAGAGAAAGATTGTCAACTCTGTTGATCATATACCTGTGAAAGTCAGGTGAAGGAAGGATCACAAAAGGACAATTGATACTATTTACTTGAGAAACATATGAGACTAGACAGTTAATATTTTTGCACATTAGGCTCTTATTTTGAAATTAATAGGTTCATTTGTGTTGAAGTTAATATCCATGCTGATATATTTCTGTTAGAGGGGCGTCAAAACTGTTAAACATCGTGGTCCAACATAGAAGACTGAATTCTTGTTAAGCCAATTTAGTAAAGAACTATGAATTATTTTATCAATAATGAACATTAAATGATTTTAACTAATGAGGGTAGTTAAGTGGAAGCATGTGATACATAGACCACTATGTTTTATTGAGCAGAAATGTAATATCAGCTACCTCCCAGTGAAAGTAAATAAATTGTAGAAAACTTCTACTATGCTTTTACAATGAGGCAACTCATAAAAATTTAATCCAATCAGGAAGTGAGGTTTTGTGCACTCTTGTTTCAACATTGAAATTACTTAGTCAAAATTTGTATTGTTACAACTTCAGATGGTTCTTCTTTTATTAGAAATGTAAAAGTTACCTATTATAATAAATACAACAAAAGTATTTTATAATAGCAAAAACTTTTCCATAAAATTAATATAAACTAACTTATAAATAAAACTCATATCAAGTCAATCTTTACTGAAGCCTTTGAAATATAAAATACTGAAACAATTAATCTGTCATTTCATTGAATTCACAGTATTAAATTCTAGCCTTGCATTGCACTTACAATTGACTTGGGAACATTTAGCATACATACTTATTTGGACCACTAGATGGCCTCCCCCAAAAGGTCATCCTTTACACATCCTATTGATATTCTGACTTACAATATACAGGGAGAAGAAGGAAAAAAGGTCGAATGGGGCATATTCCAGGTCAAAATAAAATTAAGCTCTGTTGCAAGAGAGAAGCCAGAATTATCTCATATTATTTTCACTACTTTTGTTTATAGTTTGTAATAAACTAGGTATTTGGAGGAAAAACAATTAGGAAATATTCCCCAGTGAATCTTTACCCTTCAAGAACATGTTGACTTAGACTGAGGTTGAACTGACTTAGAGGTTCTGCACACCAAGGTTTGGATATTAACTCTGCCACCTCAGGAATGCGATCTTAACCTTGTCATTAACACTTTCCATAAATAAGATGGTGATAACAATGATGATTCCTAAAAGGTAAAATGAATGATGTCACATGTATGATTAATGCTTCACTGGTTTCCCATGCTTTTAAAACAAAATTCAAATTCTTATCATGGTCTCTGAGGCTAAAATTGTGTTCTAGAAAGCTCCCTCCTCATCTGTGTGCCCACTCCCCATGTGACAGTCAAATTGGTATCTTTGGTTCCTTGAACAGTTTCAGCTCTTTCTCATCTGTGTCCTTGAACATGATTTCTCCCCTACTTAGAAATCTCTTCCCTACACTCTTGATAATTGTTATCCTCTCATCATTTGATTTTCAGGTCAAATCTTCCCAGGCAGGCTTTCCTAACCCACCTTTTTATTTATTTTTATTTTTAATTTTTATTTTAACATCTTTATGTTAAAGAGTTTGATAGTTTCTGGCCTTACATTTAGATCTTTAATCCATTTTGAGCTTATTTTTGTGTATGGTGTTAGGGAGTGTTCTAATCTCATACTTTTGCTGACCCACCTTATTTTATTATTATTTATTTTTTTATTTTTTTTTTTGCGTTATGCAGGCCTCTCAGTGTCGTGGCCTCTCCTGTTGCGGAGCACAGGCTCCGGACGTGCAGGCTCAGAAGCCATAGCTCACGGGCCCAGCCGCTCCGCGGCATGTGGGATCTTCCCGGACCGAGGCACAAACCCGTGTCCCCTGCATCGGCAGGCGGACTCTCAACCACTGCGCCACCAGAGAAGCTCTGACCCACCCTTTTTTTAAAGAGGATTTTCTATGCCCATGATTCTTTACCTCAGACATTTTTGTTTCCTTAATAGATTCTAATAGAGCTAACACTTTTAAATTTATTTTTCTACTTATAATTTTATATTCTATCAATTCCTCTAAACTGTAAATTCCATCAGGGCAGAGACCATGTCTGTCTTGCACTGGACTTTAATCTCAGCAGCTAGTACAGGGTCTATTCCTATTTCTGGGTGTTATCGAACACACTTTGATGTGTTTACTTAATTCATAATTTCCTCAGATACTGTTCTAAAGAATAAATAAGTAAATACATTTAGATAATTTTGCACACAACAGATGCTCAAAAACCACTATGGAGAAGCACCATTAGAGTGATAGGAGGAAGAGTAAAAAGAGAGTCATGATTGTAATGGTTAGGAATGAGGGTTCAGGAAAAGAGGTTTTAGAATCAGACTTCACCAAATATTGCCTTTTACTACTTATTTGACCTTGGATGGTCACTCAATTTTTCTGTGAGGAGAATTTCTTCCTCAGGAACTGTGGTTTATAATAATAATAATACCTTGCTCAAAGTATTGTTGACAGGGGTAAATGAGAAAGAAACTACATGTAAATTCCCTACTACAGGGACAGATATAAAATAAATGCTCAAGAAATTTTTATTTTCCTGTGATTTTATTATAATAATGATAATACAATTGGAGCGCCTTACCTTTTATGTCAGGACATTTCTATAGTTGATAATGTGATATTTTTAGAACATATGAATTTTTTTATGAAAACAAAATAAAATAAAAAGGGGAGAAATTAAATAAAATATCTTAATGATCTGAATGTTTATACTAAAAGGAAACATAAACTGAGGCCAAATCCAAACAAAATTAAATAGACAAAAAATTGTCTAGAACTTATTTTTTAAGAGACAAAAATGTTTTTAAAAGTTTTTAAATGAAAAATTACACTCCATATAATTTTATAAAAAATGTTTCCAATTACTTTTAACTATTATTTTCTAGAAATGCAAAATTAATTTAACTTAATATAAAATTTTCACTGGAGAATGGATGTATATTGTGTGGCATGTTCATAAAATGAAACACCATAAAATTTTTTTCCACAACATTTTTACTGACAAAATTTAACATATAATAATAATTGAGTTTTTTGTTATACAGGTTTACTAGTGAGAATAAGTGGATTCTTCTATTGGAGATAATCATTTTGTTTAACTGGAATTCTCTTTTTTTTTTTTTTTTCCTATTTTAATGGGGACCTGCTGTATAGCACAGGGAGCTCAGCTCAGTGCTCTGTGATGACCTAGTTGGGTGGAATGGAGGGCAGTGAGGTCCAAGAGGGAGGTTATATATGTATGCATAAAGATGATTCACTTTGTTGCACAGCAAAATCTAACACAACATTGTAAAGCAACTATATACTCCAATTAAAAAAACATAAAAATTTAAATTAAGATATAACTTCATCCATCAATGATGATGTCAGTAATAATATATATGTGAAATTATTGTTTGTGAGTTTTTTTCCATTTAAAACATATTTGAGTTCACAAGTATTTTCTGATTTTTTTTCTCTTCCTGCCCAGGTATAATTTACATGGAGTAACATTTGCTATTTTTAGTATGTGATTGTGTGTGTTTTGATACAGTGTTAAGTCATGTAACCAGCACCACAGTCTTGTTATAGAGAGCTTATCCCCCCAAATCTCCTGTGCTTCTGGAGGTTAGCTCTCCTCACAGAAAGCCCTGTGACCACTATGTTTCTTGTTTGCATTGACTTTCATTTCTCAGAATATTACACACAAACAGAATCATGGAGTCTGGTCTCCTCCACTATTATAACTTATATGAGACTCACCCATGTTGTGTGATGAATTATAGTTTTTATATTGAACTTATATCTTCCTAAATAGCTAAACTTATTTATTAATTCTAGTGGTGTTTTAGGATTCTTTGTGATTTTATATAGACAATCATTACATCTGAATATAGATATATTTTACATCTCTTTTTACAAACCATACACCTTTTATATCTTTTAAATTTCTTTCTTACACTGGCCAGTATAATGTTGAATAGAAGTGATAATTTTAAGGAAAAATATTCAGTCTTTCAACATTATGGATGCTGAATGTTTTATAGATATCTTTTATCAGATAGAGGTTAGACATCTGTCTAGGATTAGCTAAGGGTGTGGGCTTAATTAAGGGTGTGGGCTATTTTACTAGAGATTTTGTCTCAATACATGCTTCACTCTCAGTATTAGATTTTTCATTTTGTGCTGTATCTGAGAGTTCTCTCCATACTCTTGCCCTTTTTTCTGTCCTAACAACCTATTGGAATCACTTTTTGGTTGATGCTTTTTAGCCAGGTAGAAAGGGGTAGTAGAGGATTCTTTGCTATCCTGATTAAGAGTCAGTCATACATAGATCTTCAATCTTTGGGTCTTGAGATTGATGCCTTGACAGTGATCCTGCCACCATATCTTCTCTTTTGTAACATTCCTCTGTTTCAGACATACACTATGAGAGATGTCTTTTCACAGCAGATAGCGACATTTGTGGAAATGGACTAAGCATGGGTGTCAATTCTTCTTGTGCCTGTGACCTCCACAACTTCATTAGTCCATTAGCAATTTGTTAAAATTTTTAAATGAATTCTTACCAGTGTCCAGCAGTTTACAACTCAAATAAGAAAGTTCTTCTTGGAGGTGGTGTCCTTAAATTTTAGTTTTGCTTGTTATCATGGGAGCACAGATGACAGATTTCAGAAAAGTTGTGACTCTCAGATTGTCAGTGGTTGTTGTGTTGTTATTACTGTTGTTTTAAGGATAAGAACAACTTTTTTTCTAGATGCATAAATCCTAAGGTGAAACTATTGTTTTCTTCTTAAAATGTATTTATAGCCTTTACATTTAGGTTTATGATGCATTTTGAATAAAATTTTATATAAGAAGTGAGTTATGAATTACTATTATTATATTCAATTGTAGAAGAGTCTATTGTTGAAAGAATTGTCCTTTCCCTGTTGAATTAGGTAGCACTTTTGTCAAAATTCTCTGACCATACATGTGAGGGTCTAATTATAACTCTGTATTATGATCTATTGACTTAGATTTGTTTTGCTTTTGTCAGTAAAACACTATATTGATTAATATCAATTTTGCATAGTTGTCATATCAGGTAGTGTAGATCTTTTAATTATTGTCTTTGGAAAACTTGTTAGCTAGTCTAGGGCATTTAAATTTTCTTGTAAATGGCAGAATCAGCTTGAAAATATATATAAAATTTTGCTTTGAGAACTTTTATTGGGATTACACTGAATCTACAGACCATTTGGGGGATAGTGAATATCTTAAAAATAATAAATCTCTGATCAATCTTAAAAATAATAAATCCCAATCAATCTCTGTATATCTCTTCTTATTCAGTCTCTCTAATTTCTTTCAGTGATGCCGTATAATTTTCAATATACAGTTTGTGTATTATTTTTTAAAGTTATCCCTAAAAATTCTAATTTTTTTAATATTATTGCATACAATTTTTAAACTGTCAATTCCACATCTTTGGTCAGTCAGTATAAAGAAACAGAATTGATTTTTGTATATTGACCGTGTATCCTGCAATCTTTCTAAACTTATTCAATATTTCTATCAGCTTTTTAATGGATTCCTTAGGGTTTTACACTTGGATGATCATATCTTGTCTTGTCCAAAGAAAAACATTTAAGCCCCTTAATTTCCAGCCTATTTTTTTCTGCTTTATTTAACTGGTATAAAAAACTTGCATTAGGTATTGAATAGAAAGGGGAGGTCTTTCTATATACCTTATTGTAGGGAGAAAGTTTTATATATGGAGGATCTTCAAAGACTCTTAGATAAATGTGGTTTTTATCTAGAATATTTTGTTTTGTTCTTAACATCGGATCTTCTATAAGCTTGTTTCCAAATTTTTTCTATTTTTACTTCTCTCCTTTTTAAAATATATTTTTTTTCTTTTCCTTTTATTCATTTTACATGCTAACAAGAATTACAGGTGCTGATATTTTGCATTTTAATTTATTTTATTGTATTTTTCCCTGTCTTATTCCCTTTTTATCAGTTTCCCTTCCTCTCCTGAAATTCAATGTCTTCACCTATTATAGCCAAATTTTCCAGTAAATTTTTAACTTATCAATGGGAATTGATTTACATTACTTGTCTGCAACTATAACAGGTTCAACTAAAATTGTTATTCTATTTTCTATTTTCTCTCATTTTCTGATTACACTCTTTCTTCTTTGCATGTCATATAATCTTTTTATTATTCCAGGCAATTTTTTAAAGGAAAAATGTAATCAAAGTATAATGCCTATGTTTCTTTCTTTCTTCCTTTCCTTTTTTAATTTTATTTTTAGAAAATTTTATTTATTTATTTTTTAACACCTTTATTGGAGTATAATTGTTTTAAAATTGTGACTTAGTTTCTGCTTTATAACAAAGTGAATCAGCTATACATATACATATATCCCCATATCTCCTCCCTCCCAACCTCCCTATCCCACCCCTCTAGGTGATCACAAAGCACCCAGCTGACATCCGTATGATATGCGGCTCTTTCCCACTAGTGATCTGTATTACATTTGGTAGTATATGTAAGTACATGCCACTCTCTCACTTTGTCCCAGCTTACACTTCCCCTTCCCTGTGTCCTCAAGTCCATTCTCTACGTCTGCATCTTTATTCCTGTCTTGCCCCTAGGTTCTTCAGAATCTTTTATTTATTTATTTAGATTCCATATACATGTGTTAGCATACGGTATTTGTTTTTGACTTTCTGATTTACCCCACTCTGTATGACAGACTCTAGGTCCATCCACCTCACTACAAATAACTCAATTTCCTTTCTTTTTATGGCTGAGTAATATTTCATTGTATATATGTACCACATCTTCTTTATTCATTCATCTGTCGATGGACACTTAGGTTGCTTCCATGTCCTGGCTATTGTAAATAGAGCTGCAATGAACATTGTGGTACATGACTCTTTGAATTATGGTTTTCTCAGGGTATATGCCCAGTAGTGGGATTGCTGGGTCGTATGGTAGTTCTATTTGTAGTTTTTGAAGGAACTTCCATACCTTTTTCCATAGATCACTAATCTGTGATTAGTGATCTTTGAAGTTAATACTGTAATTGTTTTGGGACACCATGAATCATGCTCATATAAAATGATGAACTTAATAAATAAATTTGGTGTGTGATCTGACTGCCTCACTGACCAGCCGTTCTCTGTCATCTCTCTCCCTCTCACCAGGCCTCCTTTACTCCCTGACACAACAATAGTGAAATTCAGCCAATTAACAACCCTACAATGTCCTCTTAATGTTTAAGTAAAAGGAAGAGTCACAGGTCTTTCACTTTAAATCCAAAGTTAGCAATGATTAGGCTTAGTGAGGAAGGTATGTCGAAAGTCACGACTGGCCAGAAGCTAGGCCTCTTGTGCCAAATAGGTAGCCAAGCTGTAAACGTAAAGACAAAGTTCTTAGAGGAAATTAAACGTGCTGCTCCAGAGAATATATGAAATATACGAAAGCAGAACAGCCTTATTGCTGATATGGAGAAGGTTTTCATCATCTGCAGAGAAGATCAAAACAGCCACAACAATCCCTTAAGCCAAAGCCTAACCCAGAGCAAGACCTGAGTCTCTCAAATTCTAGGAAGGCTGAGTGAGGTGAGAAAGCTGCAGAAAAAAGTTTGAAGTAGCAGAGGTTTGTTCATGAGGTTTAAGAAAAATGCAAGATGAAGCGGCAATTGGTGATGTAGAAGCTGCAGCAAGTTATCCATAAGACTAACTAAGAGAATTAATGAACTTAATGAGTCTTAATGAAGGTGGCTGCACTAAACAACACATTTTCAATGTAGACAAAACAGCCTTCTATTGGAAGAAGATGCCATCTTGGTCTTTCGTAGCTAGAGAGAAGTCAATCCCTGGCTTCAAGGACAGGCTGACTCCCTTGTTAGGGGCTATTGCAGCTGGTGACTTTAAGTTAAAGCCAATGCTCTCACAATTCTGAAAATCCTAAGGCCCTTGAGAATTATGCTAAATCTACTCTGCCTGTGCTTTACTAATGTAACGACAAATCCTGTATGACAGCACATCTGTTGACAACGTGGTTTACTGAATACTTCTCGTCCACTGTTGAGAAATACTGATCAGAAAAAAAGATTCAAAATCTTACTGCTCATTGACAATGCACCTGGTCACCCAAGAGCTCTGATGGAGATGGACAGTGGGATGAATATTGTTTACATGCCTGGTAACACAATATCGATTCTGCAGTCCATGGGGGGATCAAGGAGTATTTTTGACTTTAAAGTCTTATGATTTAAGAAATATATTTTGTAAGGGTATAGCTGCCAGAGATAGTGATTCCTCTGACAGATCTGGGCAAAGTCAATTGAAAACCTTCTGGAAAGGATTCACTATTCTAGATACCATTAAGAACATTCATGATTCATGGGAAGAGGTCCAAATACAGCATTAACAGGAGTTTGGAAGAAGTTGATTCTAACCCTCATGGATGACTTGAAGGAGGAGTTCAAGACTTCCGTGGAGGAAGTCACTGCAGATGTGGTGGAAATAGCAAGAGAAATAGAAATAGAAGTGTAGCCTGAGATGTGACTGAATTGCTGCAATCTCATGACAAAACTTGAATGGATGAGGAGTTGCTTCTGTTGGATGAGCAGAGAAAATTGTTTCTTGAGATGGAATCTACTGTTGGTGAAGATGCTGTGAAGACTGTTGACATGACAATAAAGGATTTAGGATATGAAATAAACTTATTTGATAAAAAAGTGGTAGGTTTTGAGAGGATTGACTCCAATTTTCAAATAAGTTCTACTGTGGGTAAAATATTATCAAATAACTTTGCATGCAACAGAGAAATCTTTCATGAAAGGAAGAGTCAGTTGATGTAGCAAACATCACTGCTGTCTCATTTTAAGAAATTGCCACAAACAGCCCAGCCTTCAGCAGCCAGCACCCTGACCAGTCAGCAGCCACCAGCATGGAGGAAAACACTCCACCAGCAAAAAGGGTAAGACTCATTGAAGGCTCAGATGGTGGTTAGCATTTCTTAACAATAAAGTGTTTTGTAATTATGGTATGCACATTGATTTTTAGATGTAATGCTATTATACACTTAATAGACTATAGTGGAAACATAACTTATATATGTACTTGGAAACAAAAAAAATTGTGTGACTTGCTTTATTGTGATATTCACTTCATTGTGATCATATGGAACTAAACCCACAATATCTCAGAGGTATTCCTGTAAAACAAAAGTCAATTTCTGAACCTGCTTGATATAATCACTGAATTGCTGGTCACGTCACCACTTCCTTCTCTCTGCCTGTCCATTCTAGGTAATCTGTACACTTCACTTGCCAGTCATTGACACCCTCTAACTAAGTGACTACTAAATAAAAGTTTGTTGCTCCTTATTCCTAGACTGCTACTGAATGGTTGTTATGTCACTGGAAAGGAGGATTGTAAAGAAATGTGTTCATTTGTAAATGTTTTTAATATATTAAATGAAGTGAAATAAGAAATCAATTAATAAAGGAGAGAAAGAAAAGGAGGAAAAGTACATGTACCCTGTGCAATTTGACATAGAGGTTCAGAACTATGTAAAGGGAAAATAAAATATATCTCATGGAAAGTGGTTCACACTAAATTATCATTCAAACCTGTAATTCATTAGCCATAATGCTACATTTATAACCTGTTATGATACTAATAAGTAATGAACATAAATCCTTGGAAAGATTCAGAAGAAGAATATAGTTTTTCAAATTATACAATAAAGTCAGAACATACTACTAACTTCCTAGAATATGGACAGTAAGATGTTTTGATGGCAAATTTTTCAAGTGGCTATGAGGTATCTCCTATTAATAATTTATATTTTTAGTTTTCCAATAAAGTTGTGTTTGCTTTCTTAATTTCAATCAAAACTATTAATTTGATCTATTTTTGAAAATTAGAGTACATTATAAAATACTGAAAATGTTTAATTAATTATTTTAAAAGATAATGTATATTTCCACTATAGGTAAAACATCACAATTATAAATATAATCATATCATCTTCCTCTTTTTGAGAGGTGGACTTCATCAGAATAGATCTATGAAAAACTTTCAAATGTGTGTGTTTTCATACATAAGTATAAATATTCATACACTGTGAAAAGTATTCTGGATAATCATTTCTCTCTTTAGCCTTCAAAGTGAGTACAGTGTTACTCTCAGTGTATCCATATTTCCCCATCTCTCACTTCTTTTCTTGTTTTTATTCATTGATGCTACTAAGACTATAAGTATTTTTCCCCTTATTTTAGAACTATATGTTGTGTCTACATTTGTTTCTCTCTGAGAATCTGCAAACCAAGGAAGTTCAAAGAAATATCTGAGATCAGATGAGTAAGAATGTTATAAAAGGAACACCAAAAAAAATACTTATACACTTGATACTTCATATGCCATTGATGTCACTAGCTTGCTTTGCTAGTCTTAGCAAAAACATTCAGGAGCTCAGGACCTATTTCTTCATATGAAAATGTGGGATTTGAAGTAATCTGTGATATAAATTCTAACCATCTGCAGACATTTTCATAAGTTTTACCATGTATAAGGCATGCCTTTGATCAGAAGTATAAAAGCATACTAATTTTTGCAATTTTCAATTGATTTTCAGGTTTGAATGATCTCTATTTTTAAAAATAAGGAGAAATAAAAAGTCAAGCTTTAATTAAATTGAACACTATTAATAGTCAATAATCAATATATTATTTCTAACTCTACTATATTTCTTTCCATTGATATCACTTTTCTGAAACTTGTAAAACTTGTTAATGAAAGTAGTTATTTAAAATGATACAATTTCATTTATAGTTTTGTAAATTAGTAGCCATAAAGGCCATTAAAAATCCCATTACATTATTGTGGTGCTATGGTATGACCATATACTACACTACTGGGCATTAACTTACTTCTTTATAAAAAATATGACAATTTGATAATATGTTAGAATATAAGTTATTATTTAATGAATACTCTTTCATAATGGAAGAATGCATATTTCAAGTTGATGCAATTATTTATTTATTTTTTTAACATCTTTATTGGAGTATAATTGCTTTACAATGGTGTGTTAGTTTCTCCTTTATAACAAAGTGAATCAGTTATACATATACATATGTTCCCATATCTCTTCCCTCTTGCGTCTCCCTCCCACCCTTCCTATCCCACCCCTCTAAGTGATCACAAAGCACAGAGCTGATCTCCCTGTGCTATGCAGCTGATTCCCACTAGCTATCTAATTTACATTTGGTAGTGTATATGTGTCCATGCTACTCTTTCACTTTGTCACAGCTTACCCTTCCCCCTCCCCACATCCTTAACTCCATTCTCTAGTAGGTCTGTATCTTTATTCCTGTCTTACCCCTAGATTCTTCATGACTATTTTTTTTTTCTTTCATAGATTCCATATATATGTGTTAGCATACTGTATTTGTTTTTCTCTTCCTGACGTACTTTACTCTGTATGACAGACCCTAGGTCCATCAACCTCACTATAAATATCTCAATTTCATTTCATTTTATGGCTGAGTAATATTCCATTGCATATATGTGCCATATTTTCTTTATCCATTCATCGATGATGGACACTTAGGTTGCTTCCATGTCCTGGCTTTGTAAATAGAGCTGAAATGAATGTTTTAGAGCATGACTCATTTTGAATTATGGTTTTCTCAGAGTATATGCTCAGTAGTGGGATTGCTGGGTTGTATGGTAGTTCTATTTTTAGATTTTTAAGGAACCTCCATACTGTTCTCCATAGTGGCTGTATCAATTTACATTCCCACTAGCAGTGCAAAGAGTGTCCCCTTTTCTCCACACCCTCTCCAGCATTTATTGTTTCTAGATTTTTTGATGATGTCCATTCTGACTGGTGTGAGATGATATCTCATTGTAGTTTTGATTTACACTTCTCTAATGATTAATGATGTTGAGTGTTCTTTCATGTGTTTGTTGGCAATCTGTGTATCTTCTTTGGAGAAATGTCTATTTAGGTCTTCTGCCCATTTTTGTGCTGGGTTGTTTGTTTTTTTGTTATTGAGCTGCATTAGTTGCTTGTAAATTTTGGAGATTTATCCTTTGTCAGTTGCTTCATTTGTAAATATTTTCTGCCATGCTGAGGGTTGTCTTTTGGTCTAGTTTATGGTTTCCTTTGCTGTGCAAAATCTTTGAAGTTTAATTAGGTCCCATTTATTTATTTTTGTTTTTATTTCCATTTCTCTAGGAGGTGCATCAAAGCAAATATTGCTGTGATTTATGTCATAGAGTGTTCTGCTGATGTTTTCCTCTAAGAGTTTGATAGTGTCTGGCCTTACATTTAGGTCTTTAATCCATTTTGAGCTTGTTTTTGTGTGTAGTGTTAGGGAGTGTTCTAATTTCATACTTTTACATGTACCTGTCCAGTTTTCCCAGCACCACTTATTGAAGAGGCAGTCTTTCCTCCATTGTATATTCTTGGCTCCTTTATCAAAGATAAGGTGAGCACATGTGTGTGGGTTTATCTCTGGGCTTTCTATCCTGTTCCATTGATCTATATTTCTGTTTTTGTGCCAGTACCATATTGTCTTGATTACTGCAGCTTTGTAGTATAGTCTGAAGTCAGGGAGACTGATTTCTCCAGCTCCACTTTTCATTCTCAAGATTGCTTTGGTTATTCGGCATCTTTTGTGTTTCCATACAAATTGTGAAAATTTTTGTTCTAGCTCTGTGAAAAGTGCCAGTGGTAGTTTGATAGGGATTGTATTGAATCAGTAGATTGCTTTGGGTAGTAGAGTCATTTTCACAAAATTAATTCTTCCAATCCAAGAACATGGTTTATCTCTCCATCTATTTGTATCATCTTTAATTTCTTTCATCAGTGTCTTATACTTTTCTGCATACAGGTCTTTTGTCTCCTTAGATAGGTTTATTCTTAGATATTTTATTCTTTTTGTTGCAATGGTAAATGGCAGTGTTTTCTTAATTTCACTTTCAGATTTTTCATCATTAGTGTATAGGAATGACAGAGATATCTGTGCATTAATTTTGTATCCTGCTTCTTTACCAAATTAATTGAGTAGCTCTGCTAATTTTTTGGTAGCATCTTTAGGATTCTCTATGAAGAGTATCATGTTATCTGCAAACAGTGACAGCTTTACTTCTTCTTTTCCAATTTGGATTCCTTTTATTTCTTTTTCTTCTCTGAGTGCCGTGGCTAAAACTTCCAAAACTATGTTGAATAATAGTGGTGAGTGTGGACAACCTAATCTTGTTTCTGATCTTAGTGGAAATGGTTTCAGTTTTTCACCACTGGGGACGATGTTGGCTGTGGGTTTATCATATATGGCCTTTATTATGTTGAGGAAAGTTCCCTCTATGCCTACTTTCTGCAGGTTTTTTATCATAAATGGGTGTTGAATTTTGTCAAAAGCTTTCTCTGCATCTATTGAGATAATCTTATGGCTTTTCTCCTTCAATTTGTTAATATGGAGTATCACGTTGATTGATTTGCATATGTTGAAGAATTCTTGCATTCCTGGAATAAACCCCATTGATCATGGTGTATGATCCTTTTAATGTGCTATTGGATTCTGTTTGCTAGTAGCTTGTTGAGGATTTTTGCATCTATGTTCATCAGTGATATTGGTCTGTGGTAATCTTTCTTTGTGACATCTTTGTCTGGTTTTGGTATCAGGGTGATGCTGGCCTTGTAGAATGAGTTTGGGAGTGTTCCTCTCTCTGCTATATTTTGGAAGATTTTGAAAAGGTTAGGTGTTATCTCTTCTCTAAATGTTTGATAGAATTCACCTGTGAAGCCATCTTGTCCCGGGCTTTTGATTGCTGGAAGATTTTTAATCACAGTTTCATTTTCAGTGCTCGTGATTCGTCTGTTCATATTTTCTATTTCTTCCTGGTTCAGTCTTAGCAGGTTGTGCAATTCTAAGAATTTGTCCATTTCTTCCAGGATGTCCGTTTTATTGGCATACTGTTGCTTGTAGTAATCTCTCATGATCCTTTGTATTTCTGCAGTGTCAGTTTTTACTTCGCCTTTTTCATTTCTTTTTTTTTTTTTTTTTTTTTTTTTGCGGTACACAGACCCCTCACTGCTTTGGACTATCCCACTGCGGAGCACAGGCTCCAGACGCACAGGCCCAGCAGCCATGGCTCACGGGCTCAGCTGCTCTGCGGCACGTGGGATCCTCCTGGACCAGGGCACGAACCCGCGTCCACTGCATCGGCAGTCGGACTCTCAACCACTGCGCCACCAGGGAAGCCCCACCTTTTTCATTTCTAATTCTATTGATTTGAGTCCTCGTTTTTTTTTTTGATGAGTATGGTTAATGGTTTGTCAATTTTGTTTATCTTCTCAAAGAACCAGCTTTTAGTTTTATTGATATTTGCTATCATTTCCTTCATTTCTTTCTGATCTGATCATTATGATTTCTTTCCTTCTGCTCACTTTGGGTTTTTTTTTTACTTCTTCTTTCTCTAATTGCTTTAGGTGCAAGGTTAGGTTGTTTATTTGAGATGTTTCCTGTTACTTAAGGTAGTATTGTATTTCTATAAACTTCCCTGTTAGGACTGTTTTGCTGCATCCCATAGGTTTTGGGTCATCGTGTCTCCATTGTCATTTGTTTCTTAGGATTGTTTTGCTGCATCCCATAGGTTTTGGGTCATTGTGTCTCCATTGTCATTTGTTTCTAGGTATTTTTTGATTTCCACTTTGATTTCTTCAGTGATCACTTCATTATTAAGTAGTGTATTGTTTAGCCTCCATGTGTTTGTACTTTTTACAGATCTTTTCCTGTAATTGATATCTAGTCTCATAGCATTGTGGTCGGAAAAGATACTTGATAGGATTTCAATTTTCTTAAATTTACCAAGGTGTAATTTGTGACCCAACATATGATCTATCCTGGAGAATGTTCCATGAGCACTTGAGAAAAATGTGTATTCTGTTGTTTTTGGATGGAATGTCTTATAAATATCAATTAAGTACATCTTGTTTAATGTATCATTTAAAATTTGTATTTCCTTATTTATTTTCATTTTGGATGATCTGTCCATTGGTGAAAGTGTGGTGTTAAAGTCCCCTACTATGATTGTGTTGCTGTCGATTTCTCCTTTTATGGCTGTTAGTATTTGTGTTATGTATTGAAGTGCTCCTATGTTGGGTGCATAAATATTTACAATTGTTATACCTTCTTCTTGGATTGATCCCTTGATCATTATGTAGTGTTCTTCTCTGTCTCTTGTAATAGTCTTTGTTTTAAAGTCTAATTTGTCTGATATGAGAATTGTTACTCCAGCTTTCTTGTGATTTTCATTTGCATGGAATATCTTTTTCCACCTCCTCACTTTCAGCCTGTATGTGTCTCTAGGTCTGAAGTGGGTCTCTTGTAGACAGCATATATATGGTTCTTGTTTTTCTATCCACCCAGCCAGTCTGTGTCTTTTGGTCGGAACATTTAATCCATTTACATTTAAAGTAATTATCAATATGTAT
>NW_020837947.1:84252592-84297872 GCF_003676395.1 Aethalodelphis obliquidens
TTTTTTTTTTTTTTTTTTTTTTTTTTTTGCGGTACACAGACCCCTCACTGCTTTGGACTATCCCACTGCGGAGCACAGGCTCCAGACGCACAGGCCCAGCAGCCATGGCTCACGGGCTCAGCTGCTCTGCGGCACGTGGGATCCTCCTGGACCAGGGCACGAACCCGCGTCCACTGCATCGGCAGTCGGACTCTCAACCACTGCGCCACCAGGGAAGCCCCACCTTTTTCATTTCTAATTCTATTGATTTGAGTCCTCGTTTTTTTTTTTGATGAGTATGGTTAATGGTTTGTCAATTTTGTTTATCTTCTCAAAGAACCAGCTTTTAGTTTTATTGATATTTGCTATCATTTCCTTCATTTCTTTCTGATCTGATCATTATGATTTCTTTCCTTCTGCTCACTTTGGGTTTTTTTTACTTCTTCTTTCTCTAATTGCTTTAGGTGCAAGGTTAGGTTGTTTATTTGAGATGTTTCCTGTTACTTAAGGTAGTATTGTATTTCTATAAACTTCCCTGTTAGGACTGTTTTGCTGCATCCCATAGGTTTTGGGTCATCGTGTCTCCATTGTCATTTGTTTCTTAGGATTGTTTTGCTGCATCCCATAGGTTTTGGGTCATTGTGTCTCCATTGTCATTTGTTTCTAGGTATTTTTTGATTTCCACTTTGATTTCTTCAGTGATCACTTCGTTATTAAGTAGTGTATTGTTTAGCCTCCATGTGTTTGTACTTTTTACAGATCTTTTCCTGTAATTGATATCTAGTCTCATAGCATTGTGGTCGGAAAAGATACTTGATAGGATTTCAATTTTCTTAAATTTACCAAGGTGTAATTTGTGACCCAACATATGATCTATCCTGGAGAATGTTCCATGAGCACTTGAGAAAAATGTGTATTCTGTTGTTTTTGGATGGAATGTCTTATAAATATCAATTAAGTACATCTTGTTTAATGTATCATTTAAAATTTGTGTTTCCTTATTTATTTTCATTTTGGATGATCTGTCCATTGGTGAAAGTGTGGTGTTAAAGTCCCCTACTATGATTGTGTTGCTGTCGATTTCTCCTTTTATGGCTGTTAGTATTTGTGTTATGTATTGAAGTGCTCCTATGTTGGGTGCATAAATATTTACAATTGTTATACCTTCTTCTTGGATTGATCCCTTGATCATTATGTAGTGTTCTTCTCTGTCTCTTGTAATAGTCTTTGTTTTAAAGTCTAATTTGTCTGATATGAGAATTGTTACTCCAGCTTTCTTGTGATTTTCATTTGCATGGAATATCTTTTTCCACCTCCTCACTTTCAGCCTGTATGTGTCTCTAGGTCTGAAGTGGGTCTCTTGTAGACAGCATATATATGGTTCTTGTTTTTCTATCCACCCAGCCAGTCTGTGTCTTTTGGTCGGAACATTTAATCCATTTACATTTAAAGTAATTATCAATATGTATCTTCCTATTCCCATTTTCTTAATTGTTTTTGGTTTGTTATTGTATGTCTTTTCCTTCTCTTGTGTTTCTCGCATTGAGAAGTTCCTTTAGCATTTGTTGTAAAGCTGGTTTGGTGGTGCTGAACTCTCTCAGCTTCTGCTTGTCTGTAAAGGTTTTAATTTCTCTATCAAATCTGAATGAGATCCTTGCTGGGTAGAGTAATCTTGGTTGAAGGTTTTTCTCCTTCATCACTTTAAATATGTCCTGCCACTCCCTTCTGGCTTGCAGAGTTTCTGCTGAAAAATCAGCTGTTAACCTTATGGGGATTTCCTTGTGTGTTATTTGTTGTTTTTCCCTTGTTGCTTTTAATATGTTTTCTTTGTATTTAATTTTTGATAGTTTGATTAATATATGTCTTGGCATACTTCTCCTTGGATTTATACTGTATGGGACTCTCTGTGCTTCTTGGACTTTGTTAACTATTTCCTTTCCCATATTAGGGAAGTTTTCAAGTATAATCTGTTCAAATATTTTCTCAGTTCCTTTCTTTTTCTCTTCTTCTTCTGGGACCCCTATAATTCGAATATTGGTGTGTTTAATGTTGTCCCAGAGGTCTCTGAGACTGTCCTCAGTTCTTTTCATTCTTTTTTCTTTATTCTGTTCTACAGTTGTTATTTCCAATATTTTATCTTCAGGTCACTTATCTGTTCTTCTGCCTCAGTTAGTCTGTTATTGATCCCTTCTAGAGTATTTTAAATTTTATTTATTGTGTTGTTCATCGTTGCTTGTTTCCGCTTTACTTCTTCTAGGTCCTTGTTAAATGTTTCTTGCATTTTCTCTATTCTATTTCCAAGATTTTGGATCATCTTTACTATCATTATTCTGAATTATATTTCAGGTAGACTGCCTATTTCCTCTTCATTTGTTAGGTCTGTTGGGTTTTTATCTTGCTCCTTCATCTGCTTTGTGTTTTTCTGTCTTCTCATTTTGCTTATCTTACTGTATTTGGGGTCTCCTTTTTGCAGGGTGCACGTTCGTAGTGCCTGTTGTTTTTAGTGTCTTTTCCCAGTGGCTAAGGTTGGTTCAGTGGGTTGTGCAGGCTTCCTGGTGGAGGGCACTAGTGCCTGTGTTCTGGTGGATGAGGCTGGATCTTGTCTTTCTGGTGGACAGGTACACGTCTGGTGGTGTGTTTTGTGGTGTCTGTGGCCTTATTATGATTTTAGCCAGCCTCTCAGCTAATGGGTGGGGTTGTTTTCCTGTC
Source organism: Aethalodelphis obliquidens (assembly GCF_003676395.1). NCBI lineage: Eukaryota > Metazoa > Chordata > Mammalia > Artiodactyla > Delphinidae > Aethalodelphis > Aethalodelphis obliquidens. Next base: position 84,255,281 of record NW_020837947.1, read on the forward strand.
TTTCTAGTTGTTTGACATAGGGTGTCCAGCACTGTAGCTTGCTGGTCGTTGAGTCAAGCTGGGTCTTGGTGTTAAGATGGAGATCTGTGGGAGATTTTTGCCATTTGAAATTACATGGAGCTGGGAGGTCTCTTTTCGGCCAGTGTCCTGAAGTTGGCTCTCCCACCTCAGAGGCAAAGCACTGACTCCTGGCTGTAGCACCAAGAGCCTTTCATCCACACAGCTCAGAAGAAAAGGGAGAAAAAATAGAAAGAAAGAGGATAAAATAAAATAATTAAAATAAACCAACGGACTGACAGAACCCTAGGACAAATGGTGAAAGCAAAGCTATAGAGTCAAAATTTCACACATAAGCATACACATACACATTCACTAAAAGAGGAAAAGGGGGAAAATATATATATACATTATTGCTTTCAAAGTCCACCTCCACAATTTGGGATGATTCATTGTCTATTCAGGTATTCCACAGATGCAGGTACATCAAGTTGATTATGGAGATTTAATCCTCTGCTTCTGAGGCTGCTGGGAGAGATTTCCCTTTCTCTTCTTTGTTATCACAGCTTTCGGGGCTCAGCTTTGGATTTGGCCCCACTTCTGCATGTACGTCACCGGAGGGCATCTCTTCTTTGCTCAGACAGGACAGGGTTAAAGAGCAGCTACTTCGGGGATTCTGGCTCACTCAGGCCAGGGGTAGGGAGGGGTATGGATGCGGGCCAAGCCTACAGCGACAGAGGCTGGTGTGATGTCACACCAGCCTGAGGTGCACCGTGCGTTCTCCCAGGGAAGTTGTCCATGGATCCCGGGACCCTGGCGGTGGCGGGCTGCACAGGCTTCCTGGAAGGGGGTTGTGGATAGTGACCTGTGCTCGCACACAGGCTTTTTGATGGTGGCAGCAGCAGCCTTAGCATCTCATGCCCGTCTCTGGGGTCCGTGCTTTTAGCCACAGCTTGCGCCCGTCTCTGGAGCTCCTTTAAGCAGCACTTTTAATCCCCTCTCCTCGCGCACCAGTTAACAAAAAGGGTAGAAAAAGTCTCTTGCCTCTTTGGCACCTCCTGACCTTTTTCCGGACTCCCTCCCGACCTGCCATGGTGCACTAATGCCCTGTAGGCTGTGTTCACGCCGCCAACACCAGTCTTCTCCCTGCAATCCAACCAAAGCCGAGCCTCAGCTCCCAGCCCCGCCTGCCTTGGCGGGGGAGCAGACAAGCCTCTCGGGCTGGTGAGTGCCGGTCAGCCCCAATCCTCTGTGCGGGAATCTCTCCTCTTTTCCCTCCGCAGCCTTGTTGCTGCTCTCTCCTCCACAGCTCCGAAGCTTTCCCCCTCGACCACCTGCAGTCTCTGCCCATGAAGGGACTTATAGTGTGTGGAAACCTTTCCTCCTTCACAGCTCCCTCCCAGAGGGGCAGGTCCCAACCGTATTCATTTGTCTCTGTTTATTCTTTTTTCTTTTGCCCTACCCAGGTACGTGGGGACTTTCTTGCCTTTTGGGAGGTCTGAGGTCTTCTGCCAGCGTTCAGTAGGTGTTCTGTTGGAGTTGTGATGCAATTATTAAACATTAAAAATATAAATTCAGCTATTAAGAGTTACATAACCCTAAAAATGTTTGTCACCTATTGGATGCAAAAACAAATGTAGAACTCTATATATTCAGTATTGTATCTAACTTAATGCTATTAATAATTCTATGAGATTAGTATTATAGTCCTCCTTTTATAGGAGAAAGTGATGTAATTAACTGAAATAAATTTTCAAAGTTACATTACTAGAAACTTCATAGTTGAAATATGATCCCAAGTCTACATGATTTCACAGTATGAATTCTTACCCTTCATCTATAGTTTCTCTAAGCATCACAAGAATGTAGGAAAGTTAATACTGTACAAATTCTCCATTTTAGGGTTGAGAAGTCTGGTTGTGTCCTAGAGAAGTCAGAGGGTTAGCTCAAGGCCACTCTGTGAGTAATTGCAATATTTAAAGAAAGAAGGTTACTCATTTTATGCAACCCATATGCTATTTCATCTACATAATGCTTCTTTTATTGTATTTATTCATAGTAATTATATCATTAATCAGATTTATAAAAGAAAGCAGTAGCAATAATTCAAGCCAAAGTTCCAGAGAGGCATTTTTAAAATAATAAAGAAATTATAACTCATAAAGAAAAGTTATGTTCAAATAAATCTATGCAGGCAGATATGCCATGTGGTTATAATTTTGGTTGTTCCAATCTTATAAGACAGTGAAGTTCAAAATGTTACTTAGCAAAGATACTATTTCAGTAGTCTGTGCTATTCCTAAGTATTGTAAAAAACCTAGTAAGCTGTCATCAGTTTAGGATTTGGTTTGGAATATAACCACAATAAATTGTGTCCCAGTGTCCCTGTTCTCTCCCTGTATCTTTTCTTTTCTTTCTTTCTTTTTTTAAAGTGGACCCTGTTGTCTCTTATTTACAGCCAAACATCAGTTCTATTTTATTTTCTTCTCAAGTCTTTATTTCTCACCATTATTGTATTTCCAAATAGAAAGCTCATGTCTCTTTCCCTTTTTTTCAATTTTCATATATTACAATTGAAAATGTATCTTTATTCTCTTTTAAACTGTCAGTATTTTAGAATTTCCCTTCTTCTCTACTGGCATCAAAATCTTCTTAATCACTGTATCGGTTAAGTTTCTGTTAGGAACAATAAGCAGTTTGAGTAGAAAAGAACTTCTTACCTGACATTAGTTTGCTTACCACATGACTGGAAGGGAGGAAAAAATTACAGACAAAACTTCTAAAACATCTTCCCCCAAATTACACTGTCGCTGCTAAGATTACAAAAGCTGCTCATCATTGCATGAAAATGTGAGTCAGAAACTTGGCTATGGCTTAGCAAAGAAATGTGAATGTTACCACTGCTGTTGCAGGAAATAGCAACAGCATGAAGCTGGGAACCACAGAACCACCTTTCCTCTGCAAATATCTACACCAGCAAAATACTTGATGTACTTACTCCAGTTATGAATGTCAGTAGTGCATGGTAAAACTCAGTAGTAGTACCTAAATCATATTCAGAATTTCACCTGCAAGGAGCTGAGATATGCAGTTTATAGTTTTCTGGGAGCTTTTGTGGAGAAAAGCACACTGGTAAGAATTCGGAAGGAAACCTAAGTCAATTCATAACACCCATCAAAGTTCTCCTTATTTCAGTGTTAGAATCATTCCTGATCACTTCCTCCTCTTGCTATCCCTCTTTGTCCTACAAGGCACTAAGTCTTACACATTCTTCCCTTACCACATCTCACACATCTGCCAGTTTCTTCCATTTCTACTACATCTCTGTAAGTCCTTTTGAACTGATTCCTATACTATTGCAAAAGCATTCTTACAGGGCTTTCACAATCTAGGATTTTCTCCATATAGTAATTTCACTAAAATGCCCCTAAAGAATCTTTAATGATTTGCCATTTCCAAAGAAATCCAACTCTGAGAACAGCAGTTTGACACCACCTCTCCCATCATCAGGTTCTGGTATTATTCCTGGGCTACAATACACACATACCCAACTTCCTGAGTCTCCCAAATACATAGCACCCTTCTTCCTTAAGTCTGAGGAGTTACAGAGTTACAAACTGTTCTCTTTGGTTTAATTAACTACACCTATGAGAAACCTAAATGATTGAATCATGATGAAAGAGTAAGATGTATATATATACAATGGAATGTTACTCAACGATAAAAAAGAATAAAATAATGCCATTTGCAGCAACATGGATGGACCTAGAGGTAATCATACTAACTGAAGTACGTCAGAAAGAAAAAGACAAATATATGATAGCCCTTATATGTGGGATCTAAAATATGACACAAATGAATTTATGTATGAAACAGTAACAAACTCACAGGCATAGAAAACAAACTTATGACTACCAAAGGGGAAAGGGGGTGGGGGAGGGATGAATTAGGAGTTTGGGATTAACATATACACACTAATATATGTAAAGTAGATAAACAACAAGGTCCTACTGTATAGCCCAGGGAACAATATTCAATATTCTATAATAAACCATAATGGAAAATAATATGAAAAACAATACATAATATGTATAACTGAATCTCTTTGCTGTACAACAAAAACGAACACATCATAGTAAATCAATTGTACTTCAATAATTAAAAAAAAAACTTTGGATTGTAAGGCTTTGAAATTTACACATTCATTTCTTTATGTGTGGTGTACTCAAAAGTATACACAAAGTGTCTATGGAGAAGTGTCTATAAATACACAGCACTGATAATCTTGCAATATTTTCCTAAAATGTGACAGCAAAATCTTAAACCATAATATTTGTAAAGACCATTATGCACATTAAATTTAGGGATTTCTGCATAAAGAACTTTATGTCATTGTGCATTTGCCCTTTATATATTTTATTAAAAGATGATTTTTCAAGAGTTAAATATAGAAATCATCTTATGTCACCAAATAAATGTTTTTGATTTTACATTTTAAGAACTCTGTAGTAACTGCACATTGCTATCCTATGTAAGCTTTTGCCTTATTCTCATTTAGCTCAGAAATTTTTGTGATACATCTTCCTAGATAGTTTTCTATTACATATACTTTAGTCTTATAATTTTAGTGGTTTTAAATGGGCTTTATTAGACAGTACCTTTATAATCAGTGGATTGTGCTTTATGTCTCAAATAAGGTAGTCACTTATTTGACTAGTGGTATTGTACACCACTGAGTTAAAGGTTTTGATTTTCACAATAAGACCATGTGGACTAAATGCCGCATATATTAGTCATCTATAGCAAAATACCCTAGACTGTGTGACTTGTCAGACATTTTTTCTCACAGTTCTGCAGACTGGAAATTGCAAGATCCAGGTACTGGCCAGTTCAGTTGCTGATGAGGGTCCTCTTTCTGGCTGGCAGCTTCCTCCTCACTGTGGCCTCACATGACTGTGTCCTCATATCTGAGAGCCCTGGTCTCCCCTCTTCTTATACAGCTTCCGGTCCCATTATGGGGACCTCACACTCATGACCTAATTACTTCCCAAAGCCCCACCTCCAAATGCTATCACTCTGGTGGTTAAGTCGTCAAGACTTTAATTTTGGAGGGACACAAATATTCAATCTATAACACCTCCCCAGTGTTGACTTTTCCTGGACATGGGACATTCACTCCTGATTATGTTAGAAAGTATTGGAATAAAGGAGAGGATGGTTCATACAGATTCTCACATCTTACTAATATTAATAAAAGTGCACCTTTGGTACACTCCTCTGTCCTCAGAATGGCTGTTTTGGTCCCCCTGCTTCAACGCTTCACTTCACTGTTCTGCTCCCTGTGGAGTCCACTCTTCCCACTCAAGTCACCCATGCCCTCGCCCCTTCTGAATTTCACCCACCCTGCCTTTCCTCTTTCCATGTTTCTTCTTTTTGATCTATATTGAATTTTGTCACATCTTATAGTTATATTTTTTATCAACTGGACTTTTGCCTTATTTTGGCTTTGAAAACCTAGCTTGAAAATATTTCTGTCTTAAATTCATCTTAGAGAACCCATGGAAATATATTTATTACAATAATTTGACTAGCGTGCCAGACACTAGGAACTCATGGGAAAAACACAGTCTCCTCCTTCAAGAAGTTTATAAGCTATTGTCAAAGCCTAACCTCAAATGAGAAACCCCATTCGTTAATTGTGGAGTCTGGAAGGACATGCCCGCCTGTATCCCACCTGGGTGGTGCAGAAGGGGAGATTTTCTGGAGAATATCTAACTGGAGAAAAGCTAAAACTTTGCTTTAGAAAAGATAGAGAAGTTGAAACTAAAATGAAGAAAACTTGAAGGAAGAGTCAGGGCTACATAGGTGAGGAACAAAGATGCCAGTAGGGGAAAGAGAAAAAATGAGAAAAGAGTGAGTGTGGTACACTCAGAATATATAGTTGCATGTGTATGAGTGTCAGGGTATCAGACTAAAAATTTAGGGGAGAATTGGACATTGAATTTATTGACATGCTATTCTAAAGTGGTTGTATTTATCCTGGAAATTTAAGTACAGCATTTTGAAGATCTTTTTCTTGGGGAGGGGGGAATGACATGATCATAGTTGTGGAGTTGTCAGGCAGATTAATTTTAAAATAAATGCCTTGCAATATCTAAAGGGACAGGTTATTTCGATATATGGCTCTGGGGCTGAGGTCTGGGGTAATGGCATATGTTTACTATTCATTAGAATACATGCTCTGTTGAAGCTAAAGATATCTATAAACGTGTACTGGAAAACATCTTAGGATAAAAAAAGGACAGACAGCATAAACTCTAGGGAAAATCAATGTCATGGACCATTGTCCCATAGCATAAAATGCAAAATTTATCCAAGAATTTACTCACAATTTTATGTAAATGTTAATTTTCTTTTTGATACCGCAAATAGAATGTAACCTCTCCTTCAAGATACTCCCTTTAAATTATTTTTCTAAAAATAACTTTTTAAGAAAAATGTCAAAATTATGTCTTTCTTTATAAAATCTTACATTTTCTCTTGCTGTAAATTTTCTTCACTATGTCACTGTATTTGGCTTCTGATTAGTACACAATTTCTATCTTTGTCAGACCTTACTGTTCTGATACAGGAAATTTTATTTCCTGTTCTAATCGTTAATTGAATTCAAATTCTCCAGTCTGTAGACAGTACAGTATACTGTCTATAGACAGTACAGTATACTGTCTATGTTACCAAGACAGTAGTCAAAATCATAAAAAGAAAAAAAAAAAGAAGGACACAGAAGTGACACAGAAGTCAGGGCTGCTTGAACTAAAGGGACTGGTGAACAATGTTGGTCCTTCATAAAGGTCGACTAAGGGAAATAATGATTGAGACTCCATGGATAAGGATACTGGGAGGTCACTAATGAAAGTGTCTTCAGTGGAGTCTTAATGGACAAGGGCAGACTGTGGTGGATTGAGAAGTGAACTGTATAAGGCAGTGAAGATATTTAATATAGACCAATCTCAACAAACTTACTTGTGTGTGAAAAGGTGAAGAGAGATGACAGAGTGGGGAGGATTTTAAGGAGTAATTGTTCAAAATTTTGTTTGCTATGTTTGAATTTAGTGGATTTGTTTCTTTGCTCATTTACTTGTTCCAACATTTTTTAATATGGGAAGATACTTGAATATGTTAGTGGTGTCCAGTTGTTGTGGGTGGCTCAGAGAGAGTTTATTTGTATTTCAAGATGTTTGAGTTTCTTTTTGGTAATTTCCAGTTCCATAAACTGTTTTTGGATGTCCAATATTTATAGAATAAGTGCATCTTTAGACAATAGTTTATTTTTTGTTCTGTCCATTTTGCACTATTGCTAGGCTGATGTTGCCCTTTAATGTATCCACAATCCTGAAGTTTTCAAACATACATCATTAATATTAATTAAAATTCCACCAAAGTAATTACAGTTCCATGAAAAATAATTGCTGAAATTCCTTTGGAGAGGTTTTGCTCAGACATATTGTACAATAATATATACCAGTTTTGAAATGTATGCATAATACATGGGTATGAACAAAGTTTGCTTAAATGCTAATATACATCTGCATGTACAATATACTTCTGAATCAACATATAAAATATCCAATTTAGCAGGTTTGCAAAACATTTACAAACTGAGAAAAAAAAGATGACTAGTAAATTTGAATGTTCTTTTTAATATTATTAGAGTATGATGATTTTAGAAATATGACTTTTGACAAAAAACTGTAGAAATTGAACATTATGCATAGTAATTTGTTTCATTATAAGACATTGTCCTGTTTTATTGCACATGTTAAAATCTAGCAAATTAAAATGATCTTGCTTCTTTGAAAAAGATCTACTGATTAGTACTCATGTTCAGATTCCAAGTGCTCATCATTATTGCATTACTTGATGAACACAGATTTGAAATGCAAACTGATAGTTTGTTTGAAATGAGGAAGGTACTTGTATTCACATTTACTAATATGGTTTTGCATATTATGCAATAAACTACATAGCAAATTTTGTTATTTTGCATTTTGTCAAGAGTATTTTTGAGGTTTTTATGTGGCTACTAATAATATTCTAGAAAAGAGTTAATTTTGGGAATTTTGGTAAATCTGCCTATCTTTATAGTGAGAATCAGCTATAATTAAACTTGAAAATTGCCATGCCCGTTCCAGTTATGTTTGCAAACAATGTAGTATTCATGCATAGTCAATAAACATTGACAGAGACTTGGGAATAATCAGAAGAAATAGCATATGCTTCCTACTTTAGGAGAATTTGTTCTATTAGAAGAGAAAGATCTGGAAACAAGTAATTACTACTGTACTGTGCCATGAACAAAGTGCTGTGAAAGCCCAAAGAAGGGAAATGTTCTGCCTGAGCCAGAAGGTGGGAGGAGTTAGTGAGACAGGATTTATAAGAAGAAATATTTTAATTGGGTTATAAAGACGAATAGGAATTTTCCTAAAGTGAAGAAAGGGGAGAACATTACATATATAGAGGTGAACACTGATTCTTATCCAAATCAAAAGAATAGAAATCAACTTTTGGGAAGACCTAATAGACATTTTATTTTATCCCATTTTTCAAAGTGATATAAACAAATCTGGATGGAGATGTTTCATCTACACAATTACTTTCTTTTTCTAAAAGAAAGAAAAAGGAAGCAAAGACAGAAGGGGGTTAGGGAGGGAAGGAGGAAGAAAGGAAGAAAGAAAAGAAAGAAATCATGTACTTGGTTGTTTCTATGAATTGAGAATTATTGTTGGGGCTTTATAAACACTGTCTGAATTGACATTCCCACACTGGTAGATATTATCAGCACCTCGGTGGTGTAAGTCAATGCAAGATGGTAAAACCAACCTGTCTGATTTTGAAGCCAATGCTCTCAATTAGTCTGTGTGTGTGTGTGTGTGTGTGTGTGTGTGTGTATGTTGCTGTATATGCTGGTATATATGTTATCAATTAGTTACCAAATTCTAATTAATAAAGATGGCTTAATAAAGATTAATAAAATTGGAGACATAGGTGGAATGATGAAATATGAAATGACCTAGTTACTATGATTTGAAGGACATAGAAAACATCTCCACAGCCATAAGATATCTTATGACATCAACAGTCTGCCATGGTAACCAAAGTTTCAAAATTTATATCCCTTATAAAATATCATTTGTTTGTAAACTTATGTTAAAAGTTATGTTCCAGATTTTGAGACATGTAATATATCATTTTCTTTAACTATTTAGTAAGAGTGGTTTTTATCAACTTAATAAGAAAAGTGGAACAGTTAGATACCAGGTCAGATTTATCAAAGATGCCACCCTGTTAGGGAAAAGATTATAAAGTACAAAGGTGGTTACTTTTTTCTGCAGATATTCATCAACTAGGATAGCAACAAATTATTGTTTACAAATCTAGGAACCATAAATTCAAATTTAACTAAAATATTTATAAGAAATGCATCACAGGAGTAGTTGTTTTGTTTTCAAAGTTAAGTCTGAAAAGTTGTGACATTAACACTAAAAGCTAGCTTAAATGAATGTTCAGTATTGTAATATAAAATTATATTTTCAACAGATCTGTCATCTGAAACTTAAAATTATGGATCAAAGTAACACAGTTCCAAATTATTTTAAAAATAAATTACATAACCTACCTTAAAGCATGGCTTTATAGTACTAAAATCAATCTGTGTTTTTTAAGTGAATCAGTGCTTATAAAATGAACACTGTGTGCATAACATCTATAATTATTCTATATTCATTTACCAACTATCTTGTTTCAAATCAATAGTAAAATAATCAAATTTTAATTTTCCTCCAAAATGAACACTTCTTTCATAAACATCAGAAGTATTTTCTTTTGCAACATATATAGAAGAGTGTAAGAAATACCATACACAGTTAGACTAATTATCCAGCTAGTCTGGGATTCTGAATATGACCTCCATGATATCCATATCATATCCTTTTTTATTACAATCTCAATTATTAGTGGTATTTTATCATGTACATTATTATCTTAGCAACATGTTCCCATTATTTTATGTAATCACATATAGTTATAGTTATCAATATAAATATATATACATAGATATAAAATATATGAATACAGATATATAGCATTGAGAACTATCTAATTTATCATGCATTGTTAGTTGCATAATAAATTATATATCAAATGTGAAAACACTTTTGATAATGAAGAGTCTCTATTAATAGTTATGCCAGTTAAATTTACGAAGTTTGAAAGGGATGGTCTTATAACTCCCAGTGGTTCTTAATTAAATGGGAAACATGATATGATGTATTATTAGGCTACCACTTTTTTATATTAGTGATAAATCTTAAGTAGATTCACTGGCTTAGTCATGTAGAAATAGCAAGATCTGAAGTACATATTATGAAATTTAATAGCGTAAAATGTATCATCCCTCGTTTAAAGATGCGGAAAAAGGATGGTATATGTTGAAAAACTTAAAAAGAGGTAGAATAGTATCAAATTGTTCATAGATATATTTTTAAATAGGTCACTTTACAATATCTGTTATGTGTACTTTCAGATGCTATGAATCCTAGAATCGTGTGCGTGTGTTTGCTCATGTGAGCATGCACTTGGGCTAGAGTTTATGGTAAAGAGAATTTTAGGTAAACTTTTACTTAAAGTTGGAGTGACTACAGCTTATACACTCTTGTGGTTTTCTAGGAGCAGGGAGCTGCATGCCATACAACCAGCAAAAGACAGAGCAACAAGTAAGGCTTTATGAAAGTTGAGGGGATTCCAGGGGAACAGACAGAAAGGTAACTCTGAAATCCACTAATCTTGTCATATAAAGTTACTTTAGACACACATTTGAAGGCAAAATCATTGACTCTATTTCCCTTTTAATTAAGATTAATAATTCTAATCATAATAGATGTATTATCTTAATAGAAGAAATGTTTAAAATATGGATTATGCAACTGCGATCATATTATCCAGAAGCCCTTGGAATGCATTAAGAAGTCTTTCAGAAGTAAGAAGAAACTTTCATAATTTTTACTAATAGCCATTATTTTTTATTCCTTGAACTCTCCACATTGGTTTTCCCTTGGATCTTGAAAAATCAATTAAAAATGAGACCAGAATTTCAAATGATGTTGTTTAATGTGGAAGGGCATGGGGAAATTTACATGGCATGCTGTTATTTATAACATTAAAAACAAAAATAAATTATGTTACATAATCTTCCTTGCCTTCTATTATTATGGAAATGTGGCCCTGCTTCTACAAAAGACAAACCTTCATACTTGTGTCCTGGAATCCACTTGATGTTGCATCCAAAGACATGATTTCCTGCAGTTACCCGCTCCTTCAACAGCAATGTTAATTCCTTTCCTCGGGCTCATTTCCATCAGCATTCAAATGTACTTTACAAGAACAATCTTGAAAAGATTGCATCCATTACATGTACTCTTGAATCTATCCAACCCATCTTCTGATTCTACTACTCTGCTAAAAGTACTTCTGTTAGGTCACCAGCTGCAATCTTGCACAACATTGTGCTTGGCTATGTACTTTTCTTAACTGTCTTTCTCTCACATTCTCATTTGCTTTTTTCTCCTCTTCTAACAAATCTCGGTGATGTTGGAGTGCCTGGCAGCAGACCTAAATTTTCTAACATATCTCTTCCCTGTTTTTAGGTAATTTCATCCACTCTAACAGCTTTAAATAATATCTATTTGCTAATGAATGTTAATTTTCAATTCCAGTCTTGATCTCTCTTCTTATCTTGAATTTCTTATATCCAACATCCAACTTAAAAAAAAATCACTCTGAATATCAAAAATAATATTAAGCATAATAGATTCAAATTAGAACTCTTTCCTCCTCCCCAAACCTGCTCTTCTCTTTTTCTTCCTCTCAAGTGGTCTAAGTCAGACTGAAGTCGAAGACTGAATCATTATTGATTCAACCTTTTCCCTCCTTAACATCTCCTTGAAATTTACATCCAACCCAACAATGAGGACAGTTACATGTTCTAAATTTTATCACTTTTTGTCTTTGGATTTTTCTGGCAACCTCAACTCTCAGTTGTTCTGTTATAACAATACCTTAACTCTTATTCCTGATTCTAAGTTTTCCTCCCTATCAACCTAGCAGACAAAATGTGCTTTTACAATTATAAATCAGATCACGTGAGCCCTCTGTTTGAAAAGAAATAAACAGAAGTACAAAACAGAAATAGACTCACAGACATAGAGAAGAGACTTATGGTTACCAAAAGGGAGGGAGGGATAAATTAGGTGTTTGAGATCAAAATATACACACAACTATATATAAAATAGATAAATAACAAGGACCTCCTGTATGGCACAGGGAACCATACTCACTATCTTGTAATAACCCCTAATGGAAAAGAACCTAAAAATAATATATATTATATATATTATATATATATATATTATATATATATAATGTATATATAACTGAATCACTTTTATAAAATATCACTTATATAAAATATGTATAATTGAACTCTATGTTTAACTGTATGATATATATACATATAAACTAAATCACTTATATAAAAATATCTATTTATAGTATATATATAATATATATGTATAACTGAATCACTTTGCTGTGTGCCTGAAACTAACACAATGTAAATCAACTATATTTCAATAAAAATTAAAACAACAAATAAACACATCAAATCAAAATGATTTCCCACAACCTTCACAACTATTAATGTCTGTGTGCAACCCACCTCTCCAGACTCTCCTCTCTGTCCTTCCTTGTTCAATGCTCTATGATTCCTGCTCCCTCCTGTATTTGCTGTGGCCGTTTAGGAAATCTTTTCCCCAGGTTCATGCCATGATTAGTTCTTTCTCCTCACCTATGTCTCATCTCATAGGAGACCTTCAGGGTCTTCTTATCCACATTCTCTAAGAGCCTTTTCATATCTTCCTACTTTGATCACTCTCTGGCACACACTTGTGACTTATTTCCTCCTTCCCACCCACACTAACATGGCTTACTTACTTGGCCTTGTATATATTAATATATTATCTGTATTCTCCCTCCTCTCACCAAAGTTTGTCTCATGAGAGTAAGAACTTGGTAATCTTGCTCTTGTATTGTCCTTTGTTCTAGAACAGCATGTCATGCACAGCAAATGCTCTGAAGGTGTTATCAAGGAAATAGATAAATTATAAATTCAACTTCCTTAAATTCATAAAAGCCTAGTAAACACTGAAACAATATATAAATAATTTTCATAATTGTTATTTTATTAGGGATATCATGAGTTCGTGACATTTTGTTTTTTACAACTCTTGAAATTTTACACAATAAAATTATGTTCATAAAATTTAATAAAAATAAATATTAAAAGTTAATGCTACAGGATATTTTTAATAAAAGAGTTAAATGATAAAGACATTTTCCAGGTCTGATATATGGTATAACATGAATAAACCATTCTGGAGGACAGTCTGGCAGTGTTTTAAAAAGCCAGCCATACACATACCATACTAATCAGCGATCCCACTTCTACTTATTTACCTGAGAGAAATAAAATTGTGTGCCCACACAAAAAATGTACACGAATGATCACAGAACTTTTATTTGTAGTAATTAAAAACTGAAACTGACTAAATTTCCATTATCAATTGAATGGATGAACAAAATTTTGCATATCCATAAATGGAATCTTACTCAACAATAAAAGCAATGAATCACAATACCAATGAGTATTAAAATCTAGCCAAATATATATATATTATAATATATATATATATAATATTCAGTTCCACTTATATAAATGTCTAAAAAATACAAACTAATCGGCAATGACAGAAAGCCAATCAGTGCTTGCATAGGGACAGAATGAGAAATGATGAGGAAGGCTTTGAGTGTTATAGAAATGTATCCTGATTGTGATTTTTGTTCCATGAGTATATACACATGTCAAAACTCATCTAATTGTACAATTTAAATCTGTACAGCTTATTTTACACAACATAGTCTATAAAAATGCAAAAATGATTAAAACCTACTGTGAAAATTATTTACCTCCTTGATCTTTCATTATGAAGCTCTTGAACTGAACGTAAACTTCAACAGAAACCTCTACATTATTAGTGCTAATGCATGTACCAAAAAGCATGGTGGTAAGTATTTATGATCCAATATACTTTTTGTGTGTGTTAGGTATATATTCCCATGTTCATATGATGATTGTTCTATTCCAATAATTTTTTTCTCTGTCAAATGGATCAGACCTTAATGCAGTAATAGTAACTTATTTGTCAGTCAGTAGAAAACTATATTTGCTATTTAAAGTGTAGTTTTCCTGCCCTCTGAGCAATTTGCATTAATTTATTTTTGATAGCTTGATTCCAGCTACCATCATCAATTCCAAAGAGAAATTATTTAGATATGAGAGCTCCAGTTATATGATTATTTAAAAAGTTATAACAATTTAAAAAAATCTGATATATCCAGACAAACAAAAGACATATTCAGTATTTTCTCAACACATCACTGTTTTTTTATTAAAGTATTTGCTTAGTACATGTTGCTCTAACATAATTCTAGATATATGCTCCTTTTTTGATTAAATTTGTTTTAATATTTTTCAATACCACATGATAGACAAAAACATTGAAGTAGAATCCTTGCTGTAAAAGAATAGTTGAAATAGAAGAAATAATATAACAAAAAGTTTAAAAAGATAACACTCATTTGTAAGCTGCTTTATGAGGTCATATTTATCTATTCATCAGATAGTATTCAGGATTTCTCTTTGCTGAACACTATGCAAGGCAATAGGAATAGAAAGATGAAATCACAGAACCTCTGTTTTTTTTGCTGGCAAAAGAGCTCATATAAAGTTACTTATAATAATAAATGTGAACAAAATCTATGGGAAAATAGCTAAGCATAACAGTTAAAAATGCAGAGTTTTTTGAGTAAGAAAAATCTGAATTTCTATCCCTGCCTTAATACTTTGGGTAAGTTACTTAACATGTCAAGGATCAGTTCCCTACCTTAAAAATGTGACTAATAATACCTTCCTCATAGCTAAGGACTAGTGATGAAATGTTCTCCAGCTGCTACCAATTTCTTGGCATGCTGGAAAAGATCAATACATTTTATCCCTTTTTGCCTCTAAGCTCTCAGAGAGGATAAATTTTTTAATATCTTGTCCACAGTACTTAAAACAGCCCTGTCAAATGTGCTCCAGGAGTACCTGTGTCATAAATTATAGAACTTGTTTGTCTGTTCATTTGTATGTTTGCTTGTTTTTAACTGTAGCTGTTGCTGTTTCCTTGTTTTTGTCTTTGCTATTTGTCTTGGGTTTTGTTTGTTTTCATTTGTTTTCTTCCCACCCTCTTTTTTCTTTTTCTTTTCTTTTTCCCCCCTACTTTGTTGAGCTGTGTGGCTTGTGGGGTCTTTGTTCCCAGGCTGGGGGTCAGGCCTGATCTTCTGGGGTGAGAGCACTGAGTCCAGGACACTGGGATGTCAGAGAAAGCCCAGCACCAGGGAATATTAATCAGTGAGAGCTCTCCCAGAGGTCTCCATCTCAACTCCAAGACCTAGCTCCACCCAACTACCTGCAGACTAAAGTGCTGAATGTCCCATGCCAAATAACAAGCAAAACAGGAACATAAACCCACCCATCAGCAGACAGGCTGCCTAAAGTTGTATTAAGCCTACAGACACTCCAAAACACACACCCTGATGTGACCCACCCATCAGAGAGAAAAGATCCAGCTTCACCTACTAGATTGCAGGCACCAGTCTCTTCCACCAGGAAGCTTACACAAGCCAGTGAACCAAATTCACCTACTGTGAGCAGGCACCAGAAGCAAGAGGAAATACGACCCTGCAGCCTGCTGAAAAGAGACCTCAAACACAGTGAGTTAGACAAAATGAGACGTCAGAGAAATATGTTGCAGATGAAGGACCAAGGTAAAAACCCACAAGACCAAATATATAGAAAGGATATAGGCAATCCACCTGAAAAAGAATTCAGAGTAATGATAGTAAAGGTGACTCAAAATCTTGGGAATAGAATGGAAAAAATACAAGAAACATTTAATGAGGACCTAGAAGAACTAAAGAACATATAAACAGTGATGAACAACACAATAACTGAAATTAAAAATACACTAGAAGGAATCAATAACAGAATAACTGAGGCAGAAAAATGATAAGTGAGCTGGAAAATAGAATGGTGGAAGTAAATGCTGCAGAGCAGAATAAAGAAAATAACTGAAAAGAATTGAGGACAGTCTCAGAGACCTTAACAGCAAACACACCAACATTTGAATTATAGAGGTCCCAGAATAACAAGAGAAAGGGAAAGGGTCTGAGAAAATATTTGAAGATATTATAGTTGAAAACTTCCCTAACATAGGAAAGGAAATAGTCAATCAAGTCCAGGCAGCACAGAGAGTCCCATACAGGATAAATCCAAAGAGAAACATGCCAAGACACAATTTAATCACACTATCAAAAGTTAAATACAAAGAAAAACTATTAAAAAAAAAACAGAAAAAAACAAAGGAAAAGCAACAAATAGCTAAAAGGGAATCCCCATAAGGTTATCAGCTGAACTTTCAGCAGAAACTCTGCAAGACAGAAGGGAGTGGCAGGATACATTTAAAGTAATGAAATGGAAAAACATAAGCCAAGATTATTCTACCCAGCAAGGCTCTCATTCAGATTTGATGGAGAAATCAAAAGCTTTAGAGACAAGCAAAAGCTAAGAAAATTCAGCACCACCAAACCAGCTTTACAAAAAATTCTAAAGGAATTTCTCTAAGAAGGAAACACAAGATAAGGAAAAAACCTACAAAAACAAACCCAAAACAATTAAGAAAATGGTAATAGGAACATACATATAAATAATTAACTTAAGTGTAAATGTATTAAATATTCCAACCAAAATACACAGAATGGTTGAATGGATACAAAAACAAGACCCGTATCTATGTTGTCTACAAGAGAGACACTTCAGACCCAGGGAGAAATACAGACTGAAAGTGAGAGGATGGAAAAAGATAGTCCATGCAAATGGAAAACAAAAGAGAGCTGGAGTAGCAATACTCACATCAGACAAAATAGACTTTAAAATAAAGACTGTTACAAAAGACAAGGCAGGATAGTAGACAATGATCAAGGGAACAATCCAAGAAGAATATATAACAATTGTAAATGTTTATGCACCCAACATAGGTGCATCTCAATACATAAGACTAATGCTAACAGCCATAAAATGGGAAATTGACAGTAACACAATAATAGTGGGTGATTTTAACATGCCACTTACACCAATGGATAGATCATCCAGAAAGAAAATTAATAAGGAAACACAAGCCTTAAATGACACATTAGACCAGATAGACTTAATTGATATTCATAAGACATTTCATCTGAAAGTAGCAGAACACAGTTTCTTCTCAAATGCACGTGGAACATTCTAAAGGATAGAACACATCTTGGGTCACAAATCAAGCCTTGGTAAATTTAAGAAAATTGAAATCATACCAAGCATCTTTTCCAACCACAAGGCTCTGAGATTAGAAATCAATTATAGGAAAAGAGAACTGTAAAACACACACACACGGAGGCTAAATATATGCCACTAAATATCAAGAGATCCCTGAAGAAATCAAAGAGGAAATCAAAAATACCTAGAAACAAATGACAAATGATAGCAATACGATCCTACCTCAAGAAACAAGAAAAATCTAAAATAAACAACTAAACTTACACTTAAAGCAACTAGAGAAAGAAGAACAAAGAAAACCCAAAGTTAGTACAAGGAAAGAAATCATAAAATCAGAGCAGAAATAAATGAAATAGAAATGAAGAAAACAATAGCAAAGATCAATAACAATAAAAGCTGGTACTTTGAGTAGATAAACAAAATTGATAAACCTTTAGTCAGACTCATCAAGAAAAAAAGGGAGAGGACTCAAATCAATAAAATTAGAAATGATAAAGGAGAAGTTACAACTGACAACACAGAAATACAAAGGATCATAGAGAATACTATAGGCAAATATGTGCCAATAAAATGGATGACCTGGAAGAAATAGAAAAAAAATCTTAGAAATGTACAACCTTCTAATACTGACCCAGAAGCAATAGAAAATATGAACAAAAAAATCACAAGCACTAAAATGAAACTGTGATTAAAAATGTTCCAACAAACAAAAGTCCAGGACCAGAAGGCTTCACATGTGCATTCTATCAAATATTTAGAGAAGAGCCAACACCTGTCCTTCTGAAACTCTTCCAAAATATATCAGAGGGAGAAATACTCCAAACTCACACTCCAAACTCATTCTACAAAACCACCATCATCCTGATACCAAATCCAGACAAAGATATCACCAAAAAAGAAAATTACAGGCCAATATCATTGATGAACATAGAATCAAAAATCCTTAACAAAATACTAGCAAACAGTATACAACAGCACAATAAGAAGATTATACACCATGATCAAGTAGGGTTTATCCCAAGAATGCAAGGATTCTTCAATATACACAATTCAATCAATGTGATACACCATATTAAAAAACTGAAGGATAAAAACCATATGCTCTTATCAGTAGATGCAGAAAAAGCATTTGGCAAAATCCAACACCCATTTATGATAAAAACTCTCCAGAAAGTGGGCATAGAGGAAACATACCTCACCATAATAAAGACCGTATAAAACAAACCCACAGCAAAAATTATTCCCAATGGTGAAATACTGAAAGAATTTCCTCTAAAATCAGGAACATGTGTGCCCACTCTCATCATTATTATTCAGCATAGATTTGGAAGTCCCAGCCATGGCAATCAGAAGAAAAAGCAACAAAAGAATATAAATTGGAAAAAAAGACATAAGACTGTTACTATTTGCAGATGACATAATACTATACATATAAAATACTAAAGATGCCACAAGAAAACTACTAGAGCTAATCAATGAATTGAGTAAAGTCACATGATACAAAATTAATACACAGAAATCTCTTGCATTCCTATACACTAACAACAAAAGATCAGAAAGAGAAATTAAGGGAAAAATCCAATTTACCATTGCAACAAAAAGAATAAAATACCTAGGAATAAACCTACCTAAGGAGGCAAAAGACCTCTAGGCACAGAAGTATAAGATACTGATGAAAGAAATCCAAGACAACACAAACACATGGGGAGATATACCATTTTCTTGGATAAGAAGCATCAATATTGTGAAAATGACTATACTACACAAAGCAATCTATAGACTCAATGCAATGCCTATCAAATTACCAATGACATTTTTCACAGAACTAGAACAAAAAATTTTTACAATTTATAGGGAAACACAAAAGACCTCAAATAGCAAAAGCAATCTTGAGGGGAAAAAAAAAAAAAAACAGCTGGAGGAATCAGGCTCCCTGACTTCAGACTATACTACAGGGTTACAGTAATCAAAACAGTATAATACTGGCACAAAAACAGAAATGTAGATTAATGGAACAGGATAGAAAGCCCAGAGACAACCCATGTACCTATGGTCACATAATCTATGACAAAGAAGGCCAGAATATACAATGGAGCAAAGACAGCCTCTTCAATACATGGTGTTGGGAAAATTGGACAGCTACATGTAAAAGAATGAAATTAGAACACTCCCTAACACCATACACAAAAATAAACTCAAAATCGATTAAAGACCTAAATGTAAGACTGGACACTATAAAACTCTTAGAAGAAATCATAGGAAAAACACTCTTTTCTTTTTTTTTTTTTGCGGTACGCGGGCCTCTCACTGTTATGGCCTCTCCCATTGCGGACACTGCAGGCTTAGCGGCCATGGCTCACGGGTCCAGCCGCTCCATGGTATGTAGGATCTTCCCGGACCGGGGCATGAACCCATGTCCCCTGCATCGGCAGGCGGACCCTCAACCACTGCGCCACCAAGGAAGCCCCTGGAAGAACACTCTTTGACATAAATCACAACAAGATATTTTTTGACCCACTTCCTGAAATAATGGAAATAAAAACAAAAATAAACAAATGGGACCTAATGAAACTTAAAAGCTTTTGCACAGCAAAGGAAACCATAAAGTAGATGAAAAGACAACCCTCAGAATGTGAGAAAATATTTGCAAATGAATCAATGACAAGGGATTATTCTCCAAAATATATAAACAGCTCATGTAGCTCAATATCAAAAGAACAAACAACCCAATCAAAAATGGGCAGAAGACCTAAATAGACATTTCTCCAAAGAAGACATACAAATGGTAAAGAAGCACATGAAAAGCTGCTCAACATCACTAATTATTAGAGAAATGCAAATCAAAATACAATAAGATATCCCCTCACACCAGTCAGAATGGTCACCATCACAAATTCTACAAACATTAAATGCTGGAGAGGAGGAGAATGTGGAGAAAAGGGAACCCTCTTGCACTGTTGGTGGGAATGTAAATTGATACAGCCACTATGGAGAACAGTATGGAGGTTCCTTAAAAAACTAAAAATAGAACTACGACTACTGGGCATATACCTAGAAAAATCCATAACACATGCATCCTAATGTTCATTGCAGCACTATTTACAATAGCCAAAACATGGAAACAACCTAAATATCCATCAACAGAGGAATGCATAAAGAAGATGTGGCACATATATATGATGGAATATTACTCAACCATAAAAATGAATGAAATTGGGTCATTTGTAGAAATGTGGATGGGCTTAGAGACTGTCACACAGAGTGAAGTAAGACAGAAAGAGAAAAACAAATATTGCATATTAAAGCATATATGTGGAAACTGAAAAAAATTCATATAGATGATCTCATTAACAAGCAGAAATAGACACAGGCATAGAGAACAAACGTATGGATACCAAGGGGGAAAGGAGGGATGAGGTGGGATGAATTTGGAAATTGGGATTGACCTATATACACTATTGATAGTATGTATAAAATACATAACTAATGAGAACCTACTGTATAGCATAGGGAACTATACTCAGTGCTCTGTGGTAACCTAGATGGGAAGGAAATCCAAAAATAGGGGATATATGTATATGTATAGCTGATTCACTTTGCTGTACAGCAGAAACTAACACAGCATTGCAGAACAACTATACTCTAATAAAAATTTAAAAATAAATAAATAAAATAAACCCAGAATTTGCCTAAGTCCAAAATTTCCCCCAGAAAGCTAGTGGGAGAGCAAATATGATTTTAAAATCATAGATACTTAGAGCTGAGAAATCAGGACCCAGAAGTCAAGGTGTGGCTGGAGTCCAGTGATTGGGTCCTGGCCACCACCACAACTATCAGCATCTTTAACCAGGGCAGCTTTGCTTCATTCCTTTTTTTTTTTTTTTTTTATTCATAAGATTTTCTGCTTTATTCCTTATAAGAAGACTCCATTTGAATAAAGAATTACCTGGCTGAAAAGAAAAGAAAAATGAAATTAAGAAAGGGAATATAAAGAGAAAATTTTAAAAGCTATATAAAAAATCACAAAGTCAAAGCCAGTGAGCAAGGCAAAATTGTGAGGGAATTCCAAATAAAGCTAAGAAATGTGATTTGCCCAAAATTCCCTAAACTGAAAACCAACAGGTTAAAAAGAAAAAAAACAATAAAACAAAAAAACCAAAACTAGATATTTTATGTCACAATGACACACAATTCCCCAATCATCACACAAAGCAACCTTAAATTCTGCTTCTAGATTCTGCCATTATTCTTCCTAAAGATCATCACTCCCCTTTACCCAAAGAAGAAACAAAACCAGTTGCATCTTAAACCAATTATTTTAAACAATTTTGTATGCAGTATGTCCTATAACACAAATTAAATTTTTTGGTTTAAGTTTAAAGTAATTTTTAGTTGGATAATTTAACTGGTTAAGTAAATGTACCAAACCAATCTAAATAAAACAAAAAATCAAACCTAAAATAAAGTAAAAGAGGTTTATGCAGAGATATCTAGCTGACCTCAAAGCAACCCAGAAAGAGCGTAAGTAATCCTGACCAAGAGCATGTAAGCAGAAATGGTATGTGACATCTCTGTAATGGGAAGATTAAATGCCTTGTATACGTTCCCCACCTATCTTTCTCTTGTTTAGTTAGCATGGAAGCCATACATAGAGCATGATAGTCATACAGCATGATAAGTTGAAAAGAGTCTATATCACTGAGTCATAGCTTGGAGGAAAGCTGCCCAGAAGAGCCACTGAACCAGCAACATCTATAATGGTTTACTCCATGAGTGAAAAAAAAAAAAAAAAAAAAAAAACAACTTGTATTTAGCAACTAAGATTTTGAAATTGCATTTAAGCATCAAGTGTTATGGTTTTTACTTCTTTTTTCATTAAGAAAGAGTTCAACAAATTTCAGAAAGACAATCGAAGAGAGATGTTAGTTTCTATATATTGTTTGTGAGCATTGGTGAGAAGTGCTTCAAAGAACTTGAGGAAGATGCATGCTATTAAAAATGTATGACACCCAAAATTAATAATTCACTGGGAGCTCATGATAAATGGGGCAGATTTTAAATTTACAGGTTTTCAATTAGTTCTCAACAAGGGCATGTGTGAGTGTGTGTGTGTAAAAGACAAAGAGACAGAGAGAAAGACTGCAGGATGAATGAATAAATTAATGCATAGTGAAAAGGGGGATTTGGAGACACATAAAAAAAACTCTGAGAGAAAGTTAAATAAAAAGATACCAGAGGGATACAGACACAGGAAGACAAATTGAGAAAGTCATAAAAGACAAAGCAGTCAATAATGGAATTGAAAATAAAACTGGATAGTTAGGATTTTAGGTTTAAGTATATGTCCATTTCTTTTTAATACTTTGAGAATTGGGAATGTTGTGTTCCTTAGGGAAATATATTTAAATTCAATGTCTTTTTCTCTTAAATGAGGAATAAAAGTGTGTGTCCTCACCTTGCTAATATTCTATAGCTTATGACTTGTGAAACTTCTAAATACACACACATAATTTTAACCAAGGAATTGCATCTGCCATGATAAAACAGTTCTTGAAGTCCTGTATTATTTTTCTCACTAACTTAAATAAGTTTAACACATTATAATGTACAAAGCTCCAGTCAGAAAATAAGTGCTACCTCTCGGGTTTTGTCTTAGACTTTCTGGAGTTATTGCATTTCAGCACCTCTTATGACAGCAAGCAGAAAAAACACGCTTAAGATTTCATTTTGGAAATTCAAAAATAAAGATTTTTATCATCCACCATTTATTTCTATAGTAAGAATAAAATATCACCACACTTCCTAGATGAAAATTCAAAGAGTGGCACAAAAGAAGACCTATGATCAAGTGACTGACAGTGTAACTACCCTGACTGAGCAAGATTTAGATGTGTGTCATTGTAATTCATATTCAGAAATGGCAGAGTTGATAGAGTTTCTATCCTTAAGTGAAAAGGTACTGTTGTAAGCAGAGACACTTCCACTCCTAAGCTATTGAATCATTTCCTAACTTTTCCAAATCATTTCTGCCCTGAATTTCTTCAAGTTCTAAGCTTCCAATTCCCCAAACTATATTACTATCATCTTAGCTTGGGTTCCTCAGAAGCAGGCCCTGAGACAAAGCTTCTACTAGAAGTAGTTTATGTGGAAGCTGAAGAATAAACCAATAAGGGCACAGGAAATGAGATAAGGAAAGAACTAACATAGATTCATTATCAAGCCAGTCATACTGGGAAAAAATCAGACACAGAGTCATGCCACTGAGGGGCAAATAGAGAGATGCTTAAACATCAGCTCCTATGAAGTATCATTTGAAGATCGAACTTGAGCATTTCAATCGGTTTCATGTGTGAGAAAGTGAATTCCAGCAAGAAAGCTCTCAAAGAGATAATGGGACTGGAAGTTGAGGGTGAGGCCAGTGTCCCCTGATATTTTAGGCTAAGGGGACATCATGTGCACCTTAATAAATTCTTCTAAACCTAAGATGTCTTTTCAAAAGTTACTTTCATAATAGCACTGTTTTAAGACAGAGTGCTTTCAATTTCCTTCCAAATATTTTAGGAGATACTACAGAGTGGTGTGGAGGATGGTGGCTGATATTTCTCAATTGTGGTGGTTCCATAAAGTTACTACAAAGGATAGCCTATAGCTATGAAAGAAAAAGTGCAGGATTTGAATCATCCACCTTCTCAAGTGGGTTACAGAACAGATCTAACAGGTAAAGCTCTTTATTCATAGAATATAAAATCAAGTGCTTTAGAAGTTTGTGTTGAAGAGATGGGTGAGTTGATGCATGAGAAAATGGTGGCACTTTAATCAGAGCTATGAAAATCCTGATGATATTGGAAGTGAGGTGGAGGTGAATGATGTGTACCATTTATTAACTCCATGCCTTTGTGGTATGATTCACTTATCTTTAAGAAAACTTTCACAGGATTGTAATTAGGATTAAACATTAAAATATTAAATGTATGGGAAATTACCATACTGCATAATTATTTTATAACCATTCTTTCATCATAAGTCATTTATTTCCAAACATAAATATAAATGGAATTTTGCCATTCCACTATTGAGCCCAGATAACAAGTTTTATTTGTTTATAAGCATTTTAGTTAAAGAAAGAAAAATGTGCCTTTACTTTTAAAATGTGAAACAGGGCTTCCCTGGTGGCGCAGTGGTTGGGAGTCCGCCTGCCGATGCAGGGAACACGGGTTCGTGCCCCTATCCGGGAGGGTCCCACGTGCCGCCGAGCGGCTGGGCCCGTGAGCCATGGCCGCTGGGCCTGCACGTTTGGAGCCTGTGCTCCGCAGTGGGAGAGGCCACAGCAGTGAGAGGCCCGCGTACCGCAAAATAAATAAATAAATAAATAAAAATTAAAATAAAATAAAATGAAACAAACATGTTTAGGTACAAATGAGTCTAAAGCAGAAATTGATAAATCTTGATTTCTCCATGATTCTGTGGAGATTTCAATGGTTGTACCTCATATGCCCATCAATGACCCTGAACCTTCTTCCCTGGGAATCCCATTAACAATTCCAGGTGAGGATTAGGAACCTGGCTTGTTTTTGTTCCGTGCTGTTCTGTCAGCAGTGCCAGAATAATTGCTGTTAGAGAACTAGGAGTATTTTCACCATATGGCAAGAAGTTCAGCTGCATTGGTTAAGAAGAACATAAACAGGTGTTTTCATGCTAAACTGCACATTTACCGCCATATAGTTATTCAGGCTTCAGGGTACCACTGAGAAAGGGAGGGAAGTAATCTATGCAGATGTGCTGCAAGGTTTCAGTTCTGAAGTAACAGGTGCTTCAGAATCTAGACATAAGTATCTCAGAAGAAGCCAAGAGACCCTGAACTGTCTAAGGACTGGTACAAATGGATAAGTTCCTGCAAGCTGAAATAATGCATAGAGAAATTAGAGCATGTAGGATCATTAGCAGGATATTTAATTAGACACCACCTTAATCAGATATTTCTATAAGTATATGGAAGACTGAGATAAAGAGATGGAAGATTAAAGTTCCAAATTGGCAAAAAGCATTAAAAAACTAAAGTAACTTTTTTAACTGGCCTGTGATACTCTTGCCCCAGGATATTTCCCACAGGGTAGACAGTGGTCGGACTTGGTACAGTCATCAAATTGAGAACTTTTCCAGTAAGGACCTCAACAAGAGAGGTCAGTGAGGTCTAGAGATAATTCATACCATCTAGGATCTAGATATAAGTATGTTTTATCGGCAGTGGGAGAGAAGACTTTCATTTCCAGAAATTATTAGAGGTTTTCTTAATTGAATGCAGGTGTTTTCTCTGTTGAATATATTTTTTATTCACTTACTCAACAATTAATTACTGAGTACCAATGATATGCCCGTCTCTAGGAATAAAAGAAACACACCATCCATCCATGCTTTTTGTGGGCTGATGTCAGGACATTATGAAGAAAGAAAGCCATTAAAGTAGTTACATGTTAGTTAATAAGTCCAGTTGTGATTAAAATGCCAAAGCACAGGCATAGAGTACATGAAAACTCTCAGCAAAAAGGCTAATTTCTGTGTTTCTAGAAGTCTTCCATGAAAATATATTTCAACTGACATTTAAATCATCTGAGCGATGATGGTTGGTTGGTGAGGTGAAGGGGAATGTATAGAAACTACATCATGTTCAAAGTGCCTGAGAAGGGAAAGTTTGGTACATTTTGAAAACCTAAAGAAGGTAAGTTTGACTACGTTACAGTCAACCCAAGATTCCAAATATGGTGAAGGAGGCAGAAGAGATAGGAAGACAGCTTGTAATTCAGCCTTGTAATGTATGTTAAGATTTTGCATGTTTTCCTAAGGGTAATGAGGAAAACACTGGATAATTTTGACCTGAAACAGTGACTCTTGAGGAATTTCGATTTTGTCCTTAGGCATTTGACAATGACTAGAGATGTCTTTGTCTGATATGGGGAAAGGGGACTACTAACATCTGGTGGCTAGAGGAGAGGGATGTTGCTAAATATCCTGCAATGCACATGACACAGCCCTCACAAAATATTATCTGGCCCCAAATTTTAATAGTGCCAATGTTGAGAAGCAGTGACTTCCTAGAGAAATGCACAATTGGATTTAAAATCACACTGTTTGTAAGAAGGTGAATTTAAGGGGAGTGAAAGAAGATGTGGATAAACAGCTGTTGCAGTGTTGCAGGCAAGAGGTACTTGTAACTTGGATTGAATTGGTTAAACGATTGCAAAATTTAAAAAGTGATTAAAAGGGGAGAGCAGACACTCTTGCTATTTTTATACATTATCATGTATTTGTTGGCTCACCATTTTGGTATAAGGCAGCAATCTGGGCCACAGCTCCTCCAGATGCTGCTGGAAATCTCCTTTAATGTCTTGAGTTATTGAGCCAGATTCGTATTTAGTTCCATGATGTTTACCACTTTTCCTTCTGGTCATTCTCTAATATTATCAAGGTTGGAGATGTGCCAGTGATGAGAGAACGATGTGAGTTCTCATTTATCCTTGTGAACTCACAAGTTCTAGTTCAGTTATTAGACAATACTTAACTTCCTATTCGTCTTTGATTCCTGGCAGGCAACCTTGCTCCGAAGACCTGAAATCAGATGCAAATGAATAGCTTTGTATAAACTACTTAACTACCTCCTCACCTTCCCAAATTGTGTAATGTCAAATTCCTCACACAGTTGTTCTACATTGTTCTTGGTAGTTGAATATTTCTAATCAAATCCTGGCTGATACATTTGGGAGCTTTCAATTTAAATCTTTTAAAGGCTGGAGAAAATTTGGAGTTCAACTAAGGAGTGAAGGTCTGACTTGTAGTTAGGACACAAGAAGGGTAAACCATTGTGCTAGTGGTAATTGGAAATACAGATGTCTTCACAAGGACTGAAGAATAGTCTTGAATAAGTCAATCTTGGATTTTATCAAAGTTGTCTGTTCCCACCCTAGCTGGTTTCTGGCAAGGAAAATAAATCTCCTCTTGAAAGAAGAAAATATCATACATAATCTCAAATAATCTTACAATTTTAAAATTTGTGTTTGTTCATAGCAACATGTCTTGGACAACTTCTGTTCTATTTTAAATTTTGTATTTTATTTTTCTTCAAAAATGCCTTGGCTACTTTTGAGAGCTTCTCTTTCAATAGGAAATGTAGGATGAAATTTCTGATGGCTACTTTATTATGATTATTAATGGAATTCCATTAAATTTGTATAGATCAATGTATACATAACTAAATGTATAAGATTATATCTTTATAGGTTATATCTGTCTATATACTTGGAGCTTTAATATGCACTTCAAAATATATATTTACTTTTACTATATATGTGTAGTACATATTTTTATAGAATATCTCTAGTTATAAAGATTTTGCCATTGTGAAGAGGATTTTACTACATTTTGTTACTAGTTACTTTCTAGATTTTAGAATTGCTATTATCTGAATCTGAGGGCAAACGTTGACAGGGTCTTGTTTCTAGGATAATGACAGAGATGTAAATTATTTTAAAATGGTGAACAAAACATAGATCCCTCCTTAAGGCCCAGGGCTTAAATGTAGATTTCTGCTCACACAGTAAATATGACGAGAAAATAAAAAGTGACTCTCAAACATGGGAATGGGATATTTCTCCTGGGAGCTTCAGACTTATGGAGACAGCAAACACAAAGTATTAGAAGATTTATTTATTAAAATATAGTACCCAGATGTGGATAATAATATCTTACTTTACTCTTCACCTTATAGAACCCATGTAATCTAAAATATTCTTATCTGAGCACCATGATTTAAGTGAATATTAATTAAAAGATTGTAGCAAGAAACAAACAGAATTCTAAGGAATCAGAAACCATGCCTTTATTGTTCACTTAATTTATAGCTAGAGTTTGCCATGACCAAGGCTATCATTTTATTTATGGGAAGAATTAAAGCAAAGAGCTTAAAGATTTAAGATGTCTATAGTTAAAAAGATAAAATTAAAAAAAAAAACTTTTTAGCTTGAAGACATGAAGGCTAAAGAATATATAGCACTCTCCAAATATTTGAGGGAAAGTTACATAGCAAAAAGAATAAATTTATGGAACCAGTAAGATTATATGGAAGTTATAATGAGGAAGATTTTTGCCTGTGTATATGAAGAGTTGTTTTTTCTAAAAGCTAGAGTTGTTCATCACATGATTTAGTTCATAAGATGCCTAGTATAGAAAGTAAGTACCTTTCACAGATTAAATAGAAAAGGAATTTGTATAGAGGGTGATGAGACTAAATTAGTGCTTGCCACCCACTGGCGTTAGAGAGATCCTTTAGATTTGAATTGTGGTTTGGGTATCTATTTTTACAATATTCTTAACTGAATATAATGGAGAATCAAGTTTAGATATCATTATTTTAAATGGCCTCTAAATTCCAAATAAAAGATTCTATGTTTCAACTGTTAAAGAAAATATAGAAAAGAGCTATTTGTTTTGCTATCATTGCATTAAAAAAAATCCCAAAACAGTGTCTTAAGAAAAATAAGTATTAATTTAGCTCATGTTTCTTGTTTGAGCCAGATTTGCCTGATCCTTGCTGTGTTCATTCATGACCTGAAATCTGCTGGTTGGTTAGCTTGGGGCTGACTGGTCTACAGAGACCCCACTCACGTATGTAGCACTGGCCTGGTTAGTGAGACAGTGACCACTGGGCCACAAATCTCTCATCTTCCACCAAGCAAGTACCTGGACTTATTTACATGGTAGTTCCAAAAGAGAGAAGGGAATCACTTTAGACTTCTTAAGGCCTAGTTTCAGAATTGGGGTACTGTCACTTTTGCTGTATTTGATTATTAAAAGCCAACCACAAGACAAGTCTATACTTAAGGGAGTTAGGTAAACTCCATTTCTTCATGGAAAATTGTATAGCAAAGGGTATGATACCAAAATGTGTAAAGATTTGTGGATATTTACAACCAATCTACCAACAAATGAGAATAACCAAAGATACATATGAACTTAGCATACTTATTATACTGTATCTGTTGTCTCTGCTTTAAAGGAATTGGCTTTGATGCTATTTCATAATTCTATAATTTATGCTAACTCCTGTACTGCCTGGCATGCTTACTTTACCTCTATGTCATAAAAAAATCGATTAGCTGAAATATGACAATATGAATGTAGCTCTGATGCTTGTTGAATTCAGTGCTTAGAAATAAATAGGTAAAGGGTTGTAAGACTTCTTCATCTGAAACTTAAATAAGAACAATTTTATATAAGCCTGAAAAGAAACTGTCTACATGGTTCTATCTATAGTATGACAAAATTTGAAAGATTTTTACTCTTATTTTTTTTAAGAGAAAAATTGAAAAGCCACTAAATGATAACCATTACTATTCTATTTCCATGAGTTTATAGATACTGACGTGAGGCTAAAGTAGATTATCACTAACATGAAAAGCATAGTAATGTAAGTTCTGACCCTCATCATTAAAATCTCTGAGGACAGAATTCTTTTAAGTCACAGATCTGATTGTATATGGTGGTTAGTTACTTTCTTCATCATGATAAATGTTTATAAAGTACATATATGGAAGAAATATGCCTGACTTTATATGTTGTTATCATCTTCTACATGCTTCCAGGGAGTACATAGCTAAGAATTATGTTCAATTTTTTTTTTAAATCACATATTTTCTGATATATTCAATCTTCTCAGCCTAAATCCTTCATCTTACTTGAGTTAACTTATTTTTTCTTTAGCTTATTGAACCTACTTTTTGTTGTTTTGCTTTAGATTTAGCTTATTCAAATCATATCTGGAAATACTTGTGTGAACTAAAATATCAAAGGAAAATAATTACAAATTTCTCTGTCACAATATTTATCTTCACCTATGTGGGAATAATTATTATAGAAATTTTTGCTAAGGATAATGAAGCAAATAATTTATTTTTGATGAGAAATAGTCCCAGATTTAGATTGTAAAAATAAATTGCCTCAGGAAAGGTCTTAACCCCAATTACTTCAATTAGGTGTTTCATGGAATTCATTATAGTCAATTAATATTTGTTGAATTTATCCTGTATTCATAACACTTTGATGAATACTGTAAAGACGTGTAAAGTGAACTCAAAGACTCTATTCTTGAAAATCTGCTTTGCAACATAGCTATTCATATGTCTGTAGTGACTAATCAATATTTTATAGGTTCAAATTTTTAACTTATACATTTATAATTTCTTTCAGATCTTTGGTTTACTGTGCTGCTATTTCAATTGTACTAGAACCTACTTATTATAAACTAATAGTTATTCATAAGTGGATCCTAACCACTCCTCCCAAAATTCATATCATCTGGTCTCAAGATTTGGTACTACTCAAAATTCTGTCCATTCTCTTTTCATATGACTTCTGGCCATGTCAAAGCATCTGGATTAACCTGTCATAGTTCCTCACAGTACCTATGAAACAGAAATTTGTAGTGTTCATTTTGAAAAAAAATTTTTCTCAAAAACAATTTTTTAATGTTGTAAACAATTACATGCAGTCATTTTCCTGTAATTTTACTAATTGGAATTTACAAGTAAAATATATTGTTTGCACTATTAGCTGACAACTAGTGGTGACACCATAGGAAGAAGCATGGAAGTTTATTTTTGTGGAGGAGAAATTTATTCCATAATTTTACATAGAAAGAAACTGAAAGTCAAAAAGTTCGAATAACTATTCTAAATGAAAGAACTAGTACGTGGAAAAGACACCAGTTTTGGACTCTCTCATACCAAGACTACATAACATATTTCTTCACATAATTCTGAGAGGAGTTACCAAGGAAGTGTTGCTCCTCCAAAAGGCATTAATTTAAATGTATTAACTTGCCTCTCTGATATACAATTCACTGATCTATAAGGCAAGTCAGCTGTCATTAGGGACAATAGAAATCCCTAGCTTTCAGAATTGTGGTTTAATCTACCTAAATCTGTCAGAATCCTGGTGAGAATCATATGGTAAAGGGTAGAGTTTTAATATCTAGTTGTTAAGACTCCCTAGCTGTCCATCGATTTCTCTGATGCAGTCAAGAAAAGGGGATGACTGTGTAGTTTATTGACATGGCTCCATATCTTCCATATTTTGATTTTTCACTTGGAAAAACATACGATTATAACTTTAGCTTTCATAGTTGCTAATGCATTGATAATAATTATTTGTTTAAAATATCATGTTACTCAGTATATTCCAGTATATTCAGTATATTGATGACTTTTCAAATAAATGTCAATTATCCTATAATCTTAAAATTTAAACTGAAACCATAATTGTTTTCTATGAATTGATGCAATAACCATGTCAGCTTATATTTGCCTATGTATTTGCTGACACAGGAGATGATCAGAACACTTTCTCTGTCCATATCTCTGTCTCTGTCTCCCCCGTCTCTCTGGCTCTGTCTGTCTATATATCAATCTCATTTTTATGAGTAAAATAAGTAAAATATGTATAATATGAGTTTTAGTCTAAAATTTAAAAATATACATATTATGAATAATAGTCTAAAATTTAAATATATATATTTTATGATATTAGATATTCCAATTTCCTTTAAAAAGCTGCTATAAATCTGTTACATCATATCTCCCCCAAAAGTAGAAAATGAAAAAAAATATTTAAACAACATGTTTTCTTGTTTTTTTTAATGAAATTCATATAATGGAATTATATGAATGGAATTAAAACAATTTATAGTAATCAGAGTGCCACATCTAACAGAATCTAGGAAGCAGCTCCCACTGTATTTGGGACAATTCATCAGAAATGTAAACTGCCCCTTTGGATTCCTTCCTGCTGTCTGGAGACCAAGGATCTCAGTGTGTGGTCTCTAGACCATTTCAGGGAGTACAAAAGGTAAAAGTATTTTCATGATACTATGGCACTGTTTTCCCTTTTGTCTCTGTTGATATTTTTTCTGCTGATTCCAAAACAATGATAGGTACAATCACTGGGACCTTATCCTGAATAAAACAGGGCAACAAATTTTATTCATAGTCATGTGTTCTTCATACACTCATGCACACACACACACACACACACACACACACACACACACACACACAAAGTGCTGCTGAAAGATGTCCTTGATGCAGCAGTGAAAATATTACATTTATTTAATCTTAGCTCTTTGGTACAAGGAACTACTCTATGTGACAATAAGAGAAGGACCCGTAGAACATTCTGCTGCCTTTCAAATTATAAGATTTTTCTTGAGAAAGGAAGCAGTGTGATTGCTCAAGCTGTGAACTGAAATAGCAATATTTGTCATAGAACACCATTTATACTTGAAAGAATGTCTGAGTAGTAATTTATAATTATTCAGACTTGAATAATTGTTAGACATTTTTCTCAAAAAGGATCAAAGGGAGACTGTTACTTCAAGGAAAGAACTGACAGTGTTTTTGACTGGAAATGAGATCTGAGTTTTCAAATAAAAATTAGATTTCTTAAAAACTTGTATCTGCCACTGTGAATTTTACAGTTACCCAGTACTT
Source organism: Aethalodelphis obliquidens (assembly GCF_003676395.1). Classification (NCBI taxonomy): domain Eukaryota; kingdom Metazoa; phylum Chordata; class Mammalia; order Artiodactyla; family Delphinidae; genus Aethalodelphis; species Aethalodelphis obliquidens. The sequence continues at coordinate 84,288,335 of NW_020837947.1, forward strand.
TAAGACCTTTATGATGAAATAGGTAGTGATATTAGTGAAAGTGATTTTTTGATAAAATGTAATGTGTCAAAAACTGGAATATCTGCATAACTCAGTGAAACATTTCCAAATGATCAATGCTTGATATTAAAAGATTCTTTATGGATAAGTTTTCATTCAAGTTCAGGACAATAGATTTTTATATAACAAAGTACAAAAACTTTGTCGATATAGCTTGAAATTGCAAATTGCAACTAATGTTCAAGATAATACCACTTGTTGAATTTGAGTAGAGAATCAAAGAAGAATATCCACAAGTGCCTGAAAATGCTGTTAAAATACTCTTTCTTTTTCTGATTACATAAGACTATGAGGCTAAATTTTCTTCATGTACATTGACCAAAACCAGATAGAACAGTAGATTAAATGTAGAAGCAGGTGAAATTCAAGCTGTCTTCTTTTAAACCAGAGATTGCATAGCTTTGCCAAAACATAAAATGATTTCCTTCAGCACATTAATTTTTAAAAAGATAATATACTTATTTTCCATAAAAATTATTTGTGCTAATAATGCCTTTATTATAAATTTAAATTGAATTAATAACTATGGTTATTTTTCAGTCTTAATTCGTATGTCAAATATTGAAAGATAAAAATAATATAAACCAAAGTTCTCTTGAGTATAATAATTTTTGTTTAAACTTTTCAATGTTTTAAGTTCAAAAATTATTTGTATTGTAATTTTTAATGTTTTAATTCTTACACATTTAAAGCCATTAAATATTTAATTTTAATTTCTATTATTTTAAATTTTAATTTATTTTTAAAACTATATATTTTAATATTTTAAGTGAGCTTTTTAACTTTGTAATTTATTAACTTTAAACTTTTTCAGTGTACATAAAAGTTGCAAAGAAAGAACATAGTGTTCTCATATATCACTCTCATAATTTTGTGTAATATAATGTTGTTCATAATTATGGTACAAATAAATTGATATTTGCTCAGTAGTATAGACTGAACTGCAGGTATTTGTTTTTATTTCTCCAGTTTTGCACTAATGTCCTTTTTTTTTTTTTTTGCTGGAGGAGAGGAAAATATATTTTAACAGAAAATATGCCAGTGGTGTATAGAGATGGGCTTTGTTATTTCCTTATTAGTTATTGACTAACCAATCATGATGGATGGAACATTCTTTCCTTTACAGAACATTACATGGTTAGAGGAACCCATAATTCACAGTTACTTCTGAGGTTTTTTTCTTAAGTAAGTATTCTAAATATTATCACTCTGAAATTTCTCCAATATCACTTTCAAGTCAGTTAATCACTAGGAAAACGAAGACACCATTTTATTCTTTTTTCTGGTTTAAAGGCAGTGTTTTTAACAGGCAACTCACAATGATACAAAAACATTTTGTTGACTCTAATATGAAACTTTGGATTTGTTTGTGAAATGTTTTTTTATCTTAGTCAGAAGAATAGATTTCTGAATCATTTGAGATGAAACTGCTTATGACATATGTTAAATACAAGCAGGGTAAATGTTACGTCATAAAGTAGACCACTTTCCTTTTTTCCCTCATCTTACCTTAGTTTCCTAGTTGAATCCACAGTTAGACACCTATTTATTTCTTCACTTTTGTCCATTTTCTGCCAGGCAGACAGAACTGACAAGACTTTGATAAAAGAAATTGAAGAAGACACAAACAAATGGAAAGATATCCTGTGTTCATGGATTATAGGAATTAATATTATTAAAATATTCAAAGTACTCAACCCAGAGCCAACTAGTGTCCTTTTAAAATTTATGGGTCAGAATCCAATCCAGGACACCAAGTTACATTTTAATGCTGTATCTAATTAGTTTCCTCCAATCTATAAGAGTATCTTAGAATTTTCTTGTCTTTCACAAACTTGCCAGTTTTGGAGAGTATTTTGCAGAATGTTCCTCAATTTGAGTTTGTTGATGTTTTCTCAGGATTACACTGAGGCTATGGATTTTGTGAAGAATAGCGCAGAGGTGTGTGTGCCTTCTCAGTACATATATCAGGGGTACATGACACCAACATGATGGCCTTGATCACTGTAGTTATAATCTTCCCCTTTTAATACACCTTTCTTAAAGAGAATCACTAAGTTAAGTCTGGCCTCCAGTGGAGGGGATATGATATCCATCTCTTAGAAATAAGTGAGTCAAATGTCCTGTTTCACATACAATTTCATCACTAATTTTAACATTCTTCAGTGAATCTCACCTGCAGCAACTATGATCATGGTTATATTGGTGATTTTCTATGTTCCTGATGCTTTACCATTTGGATTTTTTCTGCAAGGAATATTTGTTCCTTTTTTTATTTAGTAATTTCTGTAAAAATCCATTGATTTATGTTTTTTATTTTATCCTTGGGTTTATAATCCAATACTACTGTTATTCATTATATTCTGCCTTTTGCCATTACAAGTTCTTTCAATTTGGCTCCTGTGTACCTTTATCATGACCCCATTCCTTTTTTATGTGAGCACTTCCTTCATTGCTCTTACTACAAGATGCTTTAGCTTATGTTGTATTTTCCCTGCCCTGACCCTCAAATCAAACATTTCTCCAAAGAGTTCTAGTCCCTTAGGTTGGAGAATGCCATTGGAAACCAAGACCTGAGTAGTAGCTGTACTCAGTGCTACTCAGGTGTCAGTACTACTCAGAGATCATTGATTGCTCTTCTGTCAATTCAGATCTGCTATTGAGCCCCTCTAGTAAAATGTCTTTTAAGTTGTTGGATTTTTCAATTCTAGAATTTCTATTGGTTCTTTTATATAATTTCTATCCCTTTATTGTGATATGTAGTGAGATATAGTTGTCACACATTCCTTTGTTCTTCAGAGGTGTTTTTATTTAGTTCCTTGAGCATATTTATAATGACCAATTTAAATTATTTGTCTTCTAAATCCAAGTCCCTTCACAGACAGCTTCTATTGAATGCTTATTTTCCTTTGTATGGACAACAGTTTTCTGTTTATTTGCAAGTCTCCTAAATTTTTATTTAAACCTAGACATTTTAGATAACATGGGATAGCAGTTCTGGAATCAGATCCCTCAGTGGTTGCTGTTGCTGTTTCTGTTGTTGCTAATGTTGCTGTATGTTTATTTACTTTTCTATACTATTTCTCTATAACTTTTATTCCCTGCAGTGTGCAACCACTAAATCCTCTGTTGTTGTTTGTTTCTTTTGTTTCATTAATTATTATCCTTGCTTTAGTTCATTTGGGCTGTTAGAACAGCATAAACTGGGTGACTTATAAACTATAGAAATATATTTCTCATAGTTATAAAGGTCAGGAAACCCAAGATGTAGGTGCCAGTAGATCTCTGTCTGATGGAAGCCTGTTTCCTGGTTCACAGGTGCCCTTTCTGCTGGGCCCTCATATGGCAGAAGGCAAAGGGAGCTGTCTGGGCTCTCATTTATAAGAGCTCTAATCCCAATCATCAGGGTTCCACACTCATGACCTAATCACTTCCCAAAGGCCCCACCTCCATTGGGGGGACTACACTGGGTATTAGGTGTTAATATATGAATTTCAAGGTACACAAACTGTCATTCTACACCCTTCATGTTTATTTTAAAACTTGACTTTCTACTAGTTGGACCTCGGTCAGCAGTCAGCATAGCTTAGTGGTCAGCCAATGATTTCTGTAAGTTCCTTTAGACAGTAAGTCTTCTACCCTTAGAAGATAATATGTGTGCACGTGTTAGAAGGGATTACCTTCAACATACAAGTAGTGTTAATGCTGACTTTTGCTTCCCTTGCTGCTTGTACATTCCTTCTGAAACAGCCAAGGTGAATAACTGCAGCCCTGTCCAGTCTCTCCTGGGCTTGCTTGCAACTTTCTCTATCACCAGGAATGTGACAGAGCTTTTCCAGCCCCTCTGTATACTTCCTGTTCCCTAAACATTACCTTAAAATTTTTGGCTGTGATCTTGTTTGCCCAAATTAGTATTGTATTGATAGCTTTAGGCGGCTTCTATTACATGTTAGCTAATTGCCGCTGATTGTTTTCAGTGCCTGAGGATAAAGGTTTTTTGTTTTTCATTTTTTTTTTCTTTTTCTCCTGAGCTGAGCTCTGAGTCAGGTCAAACAGTCATCAAAGCCTGGGGATAAGACTTTTCCTGGGAGCTCCATGTTGGGTCAAATAGTGGCAATATGCTGGTGATAGGACTTTCAATGGGTTCCATAGGTATACTCCTTCTGATGGCCGAGAGGCTGGTGGGTTTTTGGCCAGAGACCAAACAGAGACCTAGAATTTTTTTCTTGAATAAACATTTTTGTTTGTTAACCTTTTGATAATTTCCAGAGTTCAATGTTTGTGAAATACATCTTGAATAAATGCTATTCTCTTGAATGGAAATTATTGGGTTTTAGTTTCAAATATATTTCTAGTCAAAATCCTAGCCATTTACTTTTTATTTTTTGAAATTACAGAATGATTCTAGAATTCATCTGGAAGTAAACTCAAGTGCAACTTGACACATTTTGATTAAAAAAATATATAAATAATTTTTATAACACTATCACTAAATGGTGCAAAAATTAAAGCCTTATGATACTGGCAGCAGATTATGTTTTAGTGAATTTTACAAATTTGATTAAAATCCAGTTCTTGTTAAAATAATCAATATAAATTACACATATTTCTAACATATAATTTTTTCTAATGTTTTATAAAATGTTCTTGAGATAATAAATTAGAAATTGGGATATTTCACTATTGTACCTTATGCAACTTTTCTATATACTTTATTACCTCTTAATTATGCCTTGATACAAATATATCTTTTACATTTTAATGTAATACACACACAATATTATGGAACTAAATCTGATATCTTCTCCATTTATTACTTCCTTCAGTGATTGAATGTTGCTACATTCCAAGTAGTATACTGAATAATGGGGACATAGGATTAAATAAGATGAACAGGATCCCTACCCTCATAGAATTTTCTTATTGGAATAAGACATAGATAAAACAAACTAAATATAAGTAGCACAGGGGCAATCAGAATTGCCAACATCAACCAAACACTGAAAATATAAACTTGTTTGCTCTTAGTACACAGGCAACAAATTTTTAAAGCATCGCAATGTTGTCACTTTATCCAGCTAGAGCAAAACAGAACTTAATATGTCATAAGAGATAACATTGACCAGGGGCAGAATTTGTCACTTCTAGTTCCCCATCTTTCACTAGACACTTAAAGGCTTAACTTCATAAGACTTCTGATGCGAGGAATAATTTTGATGAAAACCCAAATAGATACTCTGTTGGGTTCTCTAATTAAAACAATATTATAAATATCAATATGGACAAAGATATTGTCTTAAAAAAAGTTGTAAATAGCCTTGAATTTTCCTGCAAAAGATGGAGATGAAGAGGGTTAAGATAATCATATAAGTAGCTCATCTGGACCCTGGAACTAATAAACTGTAACAGGTTAAGAAGTAAAGAGTATATACACTCTATTTCCATACCTATGAAATAAATAGTTTCCAGAACTTTGGTCATGTCACTGAACGTCTCTGAGAAGACCTCAGAGAAAAAAAGGTAAAACATATTTTAATTGAATTACAGCACACTGTGAGGCTTTCAGGAAAAAAAAAAATATGTGTGTATATATTTACATACCTGTATATGTGCCTTATGTTTATATGTATGTATGTGTGTGTGTGTATACACCTATTGAACATGTACAAAGACAGATACACATACACACATTTTAGGGGGCTTTTCCCTACTATTACCTTCTTAATAGTTTATTGAGAATATTATCATTGCTTATTAAAAATATTATTTATTCTTCTAAGAGTTAGAAAATGATCATTTGAATAATCTTTGTGCCACAAAATATGCACTCTGCATATCATACACATATGATTTTTTTTTTTATTGGGAGTATATTGTTTTACAATGTTGTGTTAGTTTCTACTGTACAGTGGAGTTCCTGTGCTATACAGCAGGTTCTTATTTGTTATCTATTTTATACATATTAGTGTATATTTGTCAATCCCAATCTCCCAATTCATCCCAGCCCCCCTTTCCCCCCTTGGTGTCCATACATTTGTTCTCTACATCTGTGTCTCTATTTCTGCCTTGCAAACCAGTTCATCTGTATCATTTTTCTAGATTCCACATATATGCATTAATATATGATATTTGTTTTGCTCTTTTTGACTTACTTCACTCTGTATGATGGTCTCTAGTTCCATCCACGCTCTACAAATGATCTAATTTCACTCCTTTTTATGGCTGAGTAATATTCCATTGTATATATGTACCACATCTTCTTTATCCATTCATCTGTCAATGGACATTTACGTTGCATCCATGACCAGGCTATTGTATTAGTGCTGCAGTGAACATTGAGGTGCCTGTGTCTTCTTGAATTATGGTTTTCCTTGGGTATATGCCCAGTAGGGAGATTGCTGGGCCATATGGTAATTCTATTTTTAGTTTTTTAAGGAACCTCCATACTGTTCTCCATAATGGCTACATCAATTTACATTCCCACCAACTGTGCAGGAGGGTTCCCTTTTCTCCACACCCTCTCCAGAATTTAGTGTTTGTAGATTTTCTGATGATGCCCATTCTAACAAGTGTGAGGTGATAACTTATTGTAGTTTTCATTTGCATTTCTCTAATAATTAGTGATGTTGAGCAGCTTTTCATGTGCTTCTTGGCCATCTGTATGTCTTCTTTTGAGAAATCTCTATTTAGGTCTTCTGCCCTTTGTTGGATCGGATTGTTTGTTTTTTTGATATTGAGCTGCATGAGCTGTTTATATATTTTGGAGATTAATCCTTTGTCTGTTGATTTGTTTTGCAAATATTTTCTCCTATTCTGGGGTTTGCCTTTTCATCTTGTTTAGAGTTTTCTTTGCAGTGTCAAAGCTTTTAAGTTTCATTAGGTCCTGTTTGTTTATTTTTATTTTCATTACTCTAGGAGGTGGGTCAAAAAAGATCTTTCTATGGTTTATGTCAGAGTGTTCCTCCTATGTTTTCCTCTAAGAGTTTGATAGAGTCCAGTCTTACATTTAGGTCTTTAATCCATTTTGAGGTTATTTTTGTGTATGGTGTTAGGGAGTGTTCTAATTTCATTCTTTTACATGTAGTTGTCCAGTTTTCCCAGCACCACTTATTGAAGAGACTGTCTTTTCTCCATTGTACACACTTGCCTCCTTTGTCATAGATTAGTTGACCATATGTGCATGAGTTTTTCTCTGGGTTTTCTATTCTGCTCCATTGATCTATATTTTTTGTTTTTGTGCCAGTACCATAGTGTCTGGATTACTGTAGGTTTGTAGTATAGTCTGAATCCAGGGATACTGATTCCTCCAGCCCCATTTTTTTTTTCTCAAGATTCTTTTGGCTATTTGGGGTCTTTTGTGTCTCCAAACAAATTTTAAGATTTTTTGTTCTAGTTCTGTAAAAAATGTCATTGGTAATTTGATAGAGATTGCATTGAACCTGTAGATTGCTTTGGGAAGTATAGTTATTTTCACTCCATTGATTCTTCCAATCCAAGAACATGGTATATTTCTCCATCTGTTTGTGTCATCTTTGATTTCTTTCATCAGTATCCTATAGTTTTCCAAGTACACATATTTTGCTCCTTAGGTAGGTTTATTCCTAGGTATTTTATTCTTTTTGATGCAATGGTAAATTGAATTTTTCCTTAATTTCTCTTTCTGATCTTTCATTGTTAGTGTATAGGAATGCAAGATGTTTCTGTGCATTGATTTTGTATCCTGCAACATTATCAAATTCACTGATTATCTGTAGTAGTTTTCTGGTGGCATCTTCAGGATTTTCTATGTAAAGTATCAGGTCATCTGCAAAGACATTTTTACTTTTTCTTTTCCAATTTGTATTCTTTTTATTTCTTTTTCTTCTCTGATTGCCATGGCTAGGACTTCCAAAACTATGTGAATAATAATGGTGAGAGTGAGCATCCTTGTCTTCTTCCTGAGCTTAGAGGAAATGCTTTCAGTTTTTCACCATTGAGAATGATGTTTACTGTGGGTTTGTTGTATATGGTCTTTATTATATTGAGGTAGGTCCCCTCTGTATCCACTTTCTGGAGAGTTTTTATCATAAATGGGTGTTGGATTTTGTCAAAAGCTTTCTTCTGCATCTATTGAAATGATCATATAGTTTTTATTCTTCAATTTGTTAATATGGTTTATCATATTGATTGATTTTCATATATTGAAGAATCCTTGCATTACTGGGATAAATCCCACTTTATCATGTTGTATGATCCTTTTAATGTGTTGTTGGATTCTCTTTTCTACTATTTTTGGGGGATTTTTGCATCTATATTCATTGGTGATATTGGTCTGTAATTTTCTTTTTCTGTAGTACCTTTGATATTGGTATCAGATTGATGGTGGCCTTCTAGAATGAGCTTGGGAATATTCTTTCCTCTGCAACTTTTTGGAAGAGTATGAGAAAAATTTGGTGTTAGGTCTTCTCTAAATGTTTGATAGAATTCACCTGTGAAACCATCTAGTCCTGAAGCTTTGTTTGCTGGAAAATTTTTAATCACAGTTTCAATTTCATTACTTGTGATTGGTCAGTTCATATTTTCTATTTATTCCTGGTTCAGTCTTGGAAGGTTATATCACATATGACTTTTTAAATTTTGCTTTTAGAACAAAAATGGCATTTGGAACTAGATGCATGTTACATAAAGATTGTGTAAATAACCTTTTAAATAGATGAGTCTGTGTGTCTCTATGGCTCAAGACATGGAGAGAGTTTTCACAGTTAAAGTGTGAATACAGTGACTGGATCTTCCTTCTTATTTTATATCTTAAGATCAAGAGCACTTTCTTGCTCATCTAATATATTCACTGGAATAACTTAATATGACTTTTCTTTCAGATAATGAACTGTTATTGGTTGTTTTCTTACATGATACTTCACTTGTCTTCTCAGAATATTTGGGGGGATAAAAATGCAGATAATGTTTTTGAAATAAAATGAGTCAAATATTTATATTTATTCAACATGATGAATTGAATACATTAAAATCTATCAGTGGGATATTCAGCTTGTAATCCCTTGTATTTCGTGGCTGCTGTAGGATACTGGCTAACGTCAAGTTTCTGAAGGCAGACTTGCTTAGCCACGTGTTAGCTGTCTAATGCTAAACAGATTTGGTAAAATTGGAATAAAGAAGTGCCTACTTTTTAAAGTAGTTAATAAAAATTAAATGAATTAATACATATAAAGCATTTACCGTGCTAGGCACCTGATCAGTACTCTATACATGCTGGCTGGAACTGTTCCCAAGTAGTAAAAGGAAGAGGTCTGTTTTCTTGTGAAAAGTTCTGGGATGATATTTCTAATTTGCAAGGAGTACTTTTTTAAAATGTATTTTCCATGTATAGATAAATGAAAGGGTGAAAAGGGGACACAACTAATCATATTCTTAAATTGCTTTTTTGAATAACCTTCTGGCACAGACCCAAACTCAAATTCATTTCCATTTTCTCTGAGGA
>NW_020837947.1:84297972-84358098 GCF_003676395.1 Aethalodelphis obliquidens
TCAACCACTGCACCACCAGGGAAGCCCGAAGTCACTAATTTTAATGCAGCTTCAGGCTCTTTCTAGCTTTAAGGCACTTTGTAGCTTCAATCAAAGACGACTCAAACAGTTGACTCTTAGGACTTGAAAGCTCTAGTTCTTTACACATTTCTCTGATACAGGCGATTCCTTCATCCGTTCCTGTTTCCTTCTAGGCAACAGGCCTTTGTGTTACCTTAACCCTTAGTTAACATTCTGATTTAAATCTGACATCTGTTTCTTAGTATTTCCTGGGAAAATTATATGCCACGTACAAGAGATCCTATAGTTCTCTCATTCCTCTCTCCAAAGACATATTTATAAAGTTTGGGAAAATGTAGGGAATTCCCTGGTGATCCAGTGGTTAGGACACGGCATTTTTACTGCCAGGATCCCAGGTTCAATCGCTGTTCTGGGAACTAGGATCCTGCAAGCCTTGCAGCACAGCCAAAAAAAGAAAAAAAAAAGTTTGGACAAATGTAATAGACATTCCCATAAATTCACATTTATACAACTGTGTTCCTTTTCATTGCAACCAGGATACACTGTTACATTGTCGATATGTTTTTCACAATGTCTGTGTTTCATCATGTACCTACACTTTAGAGTCGCCCTGCCAGATTTAATGGAACCACAGCTTAGGTAAATTTGCTGATAAGACCAATTACATTATATTATTATTTAAAAAGCAGAAAACATTATTATTTCAGAATTATATAAATATTGCAGCATATTTTAAAAGCAAGAAGTAGTCACAAGGTGACTACTGTAACATTTAAAATATATTCTCTTGTGTCACAAATTTCTTTTATTAAGAAAAAGAACTCATATTATTTGAAGTAAAAACAAAATATAAAAATATATTGTAGATGGAAAAGAATGCAAATTCCCAGTGTACAGAGATAACTACTGTTAACTCTAATAACATAGTTAACATATAAAGTATTTATGACTTATTTTAAACATCATTCATTGTATATCATACAATAAATATGGCAACATGTTAATGTTGTATATATTATTTTCTAAAAAATCTTGTATTCTATGATGTGTACTCTGTTATGACCTTCTTTGTACAATGAACAGTATATATTTACAATTTCCTATATTGCTGAATACTCTTTGAGAAAATTATTTAATTATACTTATGTTCCATATATTTCTTAACCATTTCTCTATCATGAAATATTTAAGTTGCTTGCAATATTACACTACTACTATAAGTGATGTTGCAATAAATACTTTCACCCATAATTTTATATGCCTCCTTTTATTTTGCAATAAGAAATTTCCTAAAAGTAGACATTTAAGTCAAAAAGCCTAGAATTTTTAACAATTTGATTAAATGGTAACATATTATGATTTTGAAGTGAGATTTATTTATTTGGATGTGTGAAAATAATAGTGATTGTAGAGCATTTGGAAATTATTGAAATGTATAAGGAAAAATTAAATCACTTATAATCTGGTTATCTAATATTTATTCAGAAATTTTAATATATGTAGTAATTGTTACATGTGTGTATATATCTCTATTTCTGTGTTTGTATGTGCATATATATGTGTATATATGTGTTTATATATGTATATATATATAGAGAGAGAGAGAGAGAAAGAGATATGAAGATGTAGATGCAACCTTCCCATATTATATATATATTTAATTCTTATTATTAATTGTAGCTATGTCCTATACAATTACAATGAACACTGAATTAATGAATACTGAACCATTGCTCCTGGACATAATTATGTCTCTGTGAGCCTCTGTTCATAACATTTTCATTAACTGATCAATACATAATATTGTTTTACCTGTGCTTCTTTAAAAGACATTTTGTTTAATATATATTGTTGATTCATGAACATTGAACTCAACAGCACTATTGCTCACGCTTGAATGAAGCTTGTCTAACACACATATTTTCTCAGTGAAGTAGATCATAGCCCTCTTGCACTTAGGAACAATAAACAGCACTTCAGCACTATACTTGAGAGCTATTTTAAACAGCAAAATCACCAGCAAAAAGAGTGAAAAGGTGACACTACACAGGAAAAGAAGAATAGATTTTTACAGTATGAGAACTGAAACAAGAAGGCAGAATGTGGTCTTGTCTGCCTCAGCTGGGAACCTGAGTTTCAGGCAACTTAAATTTTTTGCTCTACAGCACATGTCTGAGTTACTGTGAAAGTATCTGAATATTGATTTGGGGTTTAAAATAAATTTTAACGAGTAAGCAGATGGCAAATACGGAATCCATAAATAATGTGAATTGACCATAGATATTTATATCAACACAGAGAGAGAGAAGTGACTTTATGTCTAAATGTGGCATAGCTACTCCATAACCAGAAATAATATAACCTCACTTGTAGCAGAAAAATATTCACACTTTGTTCTAGGGGTTAAAGGTAAAATATGTGCTGATTTTGACCATTAGATTGCCTCTCATTATATCAGAGAGATGTAAGCACCAAAGTTCTTTCCTCTGATCTTCACTCCTACATTTCCACGCTCACCCAATCTCACACACATCTTGCACTAGGGTATGGTTCTTGCCTCTTAAGGTCAAATTGATTTACCATATGGCCAAGCTCAGTAAAACTCTGCCTAGATCTTCAGTCTTCAGGTTTGACCATGAGTCTACCCAATACCAACTACTTTTCTCTGCATAACTATAACATCCTATTTGACAAATTACGCACTCGTGAATAGCACTGATGATCTAGAAGCAGCATAAGTAAACAAAAGGACAACAAACTCCATTTTGATCTACATGATTAATACTCACATTCTGATTAATTTTACTGAGATCTCCCGGATGTAAATTTCTGGAGAGGAAGTCATTACAGGATATGAACATGTTTAAAGCACTAAGTATGTATTGACTTGACAAATTAACTTCCAGAAAGTTGGCAGAAGTGTACATTTCCATTAGTGGTCTATGAGAATACATTTTTTTTTTCCCACTGTGTTCTTACTAAAACTGTTAACTTTGCAATTTTGTAATAAAACACATTAAAATTCAAGTTTTCTTATAAATAGTGAGATTGAATTTACTTTTAATTAATTATTAGATTTTACATATTTTTTCTATGAATTATTATTTTTTTGGTCTCCCTATTTTATTGGAATATGTGTTTTATTTATAGATTTCCATTAGCACATTGCTGATTGAGACTATTACATTCGGTCTGCTTCTTTATTTTTTTTGCAGTACGCGGGCCTCTCACTGTTGTGGCCTCTCCCGTTGCAGAGCACAGGCTCCGAACGCGCAGGCTCAGCGGCCATGGCTCACGGGCCCAGCCACTCCGCAGCATGTGGGATCTTCCCGGACCGGGACACGAACCCATGTCCCCTGTATCGGCAGGCAGACTCTCAACCACTGTACCGCCATGGAAGCCCTGGTCTGCTTCTTTATACTACAACCCTGAATTTTACTTCCTCTAAATATTTTCTGAATTGATCTATGAAATTAGAAACAAACGTGCACTTAATATACATTATCATCTCTAAATAAGAAACAATTTTGAGTATGACTTTATATGTCAATCCTTCTACCTACCTCACCCTAATTCTCTCCTACGAAAATACTTTCAAATTAAACATTTACTATAGTAACAAGCAGAGCACCATTCTGAAATTTACATAAATTATAAAACTTATAAAACATATATTAAAATTAGGAAAGGTAAGGAAAATAAATCAAAGGTGATTTATTTCTTCAACTATTTTTACCACCTTTTGATTTTATGGGGACATAACTCTTTGTTCTCAGACTAATTCCTGCCAGTTCCTTTCCTGCCACATTGCTACCAAGAAGTTCTATACCATTTAAACTTTTATCTCTACCCAGTCTCTAAAGCAATATTAAACCTGTATGGTTGTATACTTAACAGTACCTTCACTAGATATAGAGTGCAAAAATGAATTGCTCTTCAATCACTGTTAGTATGCTTACTGATCCATGCCCTGGTATTTCCCCAGCAGACCAGAACTCTTCCCCAGAAGTTTGTACTTTCTTGTATAGGATCCTATTTGTATTAAAGCTGACCTCATTCCGTAATCCTTGCCTTACTCGTGAAGGTCATCTTGAGTCATGATCTTCAGAACATTATTTTCTAATAACTCCAGCCTAAACTGGGATGTTTCACTGAAGTGATTTCATACATTTTCTTAGCTTAATAATACAAATATTTTATATATTTAAAATATTGTCACCATGATACTGTACAATTTGCTACTTTATTTTATTAGTTATACAATGACTGTATGCATTACTATTTCACTTACTGTTTGATTCCTGTATTATTACCTTGGAAATAATCCTATTCAGCAGTTATTCATGTATTAGTATGTATCAAATACAATTATAAATATAGGTACCCAGAGAAAAATCTTTCTCACAGTTCAGCACGTTTATGTACGAACACATTAGCGACAATTTTGCTCTGGACTATCTTTTAAAAAGCATTTCATCCATGCAGCATATAGTGTCTCTCTCTGGAACAGATGTGTATAATGTCCAGGGAAATAAGATATCTCCCTCCATGACAATTTGGTCATGTTTGCTATCAGCCCCATATATAAGACCAGGGTTTCCTAATCTCAGGGTGTCTTCTCTGTAACACATTCTCCTGGATGTGTAGGTCACTTGGCACTCATCGCATTAACACTGAAGATTGGGGTTTAAGGATCCATCACAGTAATGTTGCTCTGACTATTACCACTGCTGTTAGTAATAAATTGTCTTTTGTCTCCAACCCAAGAATCTCATATCTTCTCCCAATATCTATGAAACTGGAAAGATAATTTGTCATCTTTCAAGTATGGTAAAATTTCAGGCCCTTCACGGTTCCCCAAAATAGACTGTATACAAGATTTCCAGGCTCTTCAAAATAATGATACCCTAAATTTTTAGATTGTTTTTGTATAGGTAATTTCATTTAATATTTACAACACCTCTGAAATGTAAAACTAATGTTGTTAGTTTTTAATCATTATATAGAGGGACTTAGTTAACCTCATTGAAATTTATTTTTTTATTTGTAAAAATGATATAATTACTACCGCATGAGATCTTTATGCAAAGTAAAATAGTTGATTGAACATAAAGTGCTTAGTATTGTACCTGCCACAGAGTTAGTCCTCGGTATTTGTAAAATTGTATCCCTCCTTCCATTATTCTGAGACATTCTAATCATCCAATTTCTTATTCAAAGCGGTTCTCCTTGATAACACTTTCTATTGTGCTCTCTCATTTCTTTATGCCATCAATGTATTACTTATAAATTAGTAACATGCTTTTTTACATGTCACTTTCTTAAATCTGCATGTAGATTATAAGCACTTTCAGAGCTGAGTTTAAATCACATGAATTCTATTTTTCTATCAGAATATCTAATAGAATCAAGTCCACATTGGAGATTAACATCTGATAAGTATACCCTAAAAGCTCAATGTATTAAACTGGGAAATATTGGGCCAGTGAATAAATAATTTTGGACATACTTATTTTAAATTGTTTCATAGATCAATTTTTGTAATTGTGTTTTCTTCTTTTATCATTTTAGAAAAAACTATGGATAGTTATTTCTAGAAATGTACAAAGAATGTTACCTTACATTAGGAAAACTTCCACAAAGTAATTGTTCTTGTGATACATATGGTATGAAAGATGTCCACAAATCTGGGCACCTTGCCAATGGTGTATGGTTGACTTTCCCAAATGTAATATCATAGAACAGTAAGTTAGTAATTTTGAGCACAAGAGAGTTCTTTATGTTATAATGTAAGCACCATCAATGTAATTACAACTAGGAAACAGTATCCTTGGAAATGGAACAAATCTTTATTTAATTTGATTTATGCTTCTATTCACCTGTCTGAGTCCTAAAATTTTATTTGAGATATTTGTGTTTACAACAGACAAAGTATTCAGAGTAATTTTAAAACTCAAGAACATATATTATTAGAAATATAATTACAGGTAGTTTAGATCTAGATATTCTGTATTTTGGAAGTTTGCAGAACAATGCCAAATAATATTAAAATATTAAAATAGAGAACCACTAATTGTGTTGTCATTGTTCCAAGTAAGTAGAAAATAGTTACACTAGGATAAAAAACAGAATGGAAATACAGTTTAGTCAACCTTTAAGAAGAAACATCTGAAATTAGTCCACCAAAAATAAGTAGGTTAGTAAGAAGTGTCATAGAGCATAACTATTTATGACAGCTTTTGTAAATTAACCTTGAAATTAAGTTGACATTAAAATTAACCTTTTGTGCCAGAAGACATATCAAACAGTTTTGAAGAAAATGTATCCTCCTTTATTTTAACATGGTGGAAATTATCAAAATCAGAATAGTGTTTACAATATGATTCCAATATAACTGGAATAAAGAATTATTAAGTAAGTAATTAATTTGCATGTCATATAACAATTTTATAGAAGTTTTTCTAACTTTTATCAAAAATTACAAAATAATTTAGATATTCAATTTAATATCATGTACTATATAAACAAACTAAAATATTGAAGTTGAATGATACATTAACACTATATGATGATAAAATGAGCACTATGTCAAAGAACAAACTATTAGTATCTATAAAAATTATAGCATAAAATTTGATTTTTATTTGTTTGACTCCATTTTTTGTGAATTACACAAGAGTAATACTTGGAAAGAAAATGAAGAGACCATTTTAAACCATATAAAAACCTAAATTGAGTTAATTGGCATGGAATTACTATTTTTGAATAAATATCTATAATTAGTTTTGGGGATAATTATTGTGAAGTAGGTGATACCATTTAATTGATAGTTCTGGTGTGTCACTGCTAGACAATGAATGGTCCATGATATCTTGTTTCTTGTATAATAAAGAAAATGTGCATTTTTAGAGAAAACAAATCACAATTAGTTGTAAAATGTGCAACAGATGGTGGAACTTACAATCACTCTATCAGACTAATAGTTTACTGTCTGCATTTTGGAATTTGCTTTTCCCAGAAGAAGATGTTGGGTTGAAGCCATATTGACAGCTGGTACATTCCTAATGTCGTTAGTTTTATGTACTTCATCTATTAAATCCTGTACATTCTCCAAAATAACAGATGACAATTGCATTGACCACCTGGAAAAAGGCAATTCCAATAGAAAGAGAAAATTGATCCTCTCTTTTGGTGATTGTAGAGTTGCTTACTGCTTTTTCTATTTTTGGTGACATTATTAACCACCAGCACATTATTTGCTTTAAAAAAGTACACATTTTTGACCACAGACAATGATTAAGAATAATCTGTGGACAGCTAACAGATACTTTAGCTATCATAATTCTTAAACATGCAAAAATGCTTTGTAGAATATCAATTCAAATGAATATTTACAATATATGTTTTATAGATGCTACATTGAAAGATCAATTAGTTAATGAATTTCTCTAATATAAACAGAAACATATCTCACAGGCAGTTGAATGGTATATTATCATTTGTATAAATCTGATTAATTTTTGCAGAAAGTGAAGTTATTCCTTGTAATAAGACATAATGTCTGATACTATCAGGTTGAATAAAATGTATTATGAAGTTTCTTTGGTTTCAGTAAAGCAAGAGATAATAGATAATTAAGACAAGAGGATAATAAACTATAATGGTCTGAAAAACATGTGCTACAAAACTATGATTTTGACTTGTTTGCATCACTGAGAATTGCATATCTTTCTAATAAAATCTGCCATAATAAAATATGTCAGTGTATAGCTATTCATAAGAATCATATGTATTTAGGGATTTGTAAAAACTCAAGGTCTAGTACAATATTATTAGCTAATAAAATAGTTCTATTTCTTACACAGAAATATTGTTTCTTTTCAAATTTTTCAAAAATAGGTAAAATGTATTTTAATCTTAAATGACTCACAACAGTATAGACACTTTCAAACAATAGGAGATTTTAATTAATAGTGCAATATTTTCATTTCTATCAGATATATGCTCAAAATAATTGATTTTAAAATATGTGAAATGAAAGGTTTTGAGAGGAATAAGATTGTTTAACTGATTAATAGTACTATTATGGGAACATTTATATATGAAGCTAAAATATTACATTCATTTTTGCAACTTAACATAACTAAATTATAGCATTTGAGCTTTATGTTTGTTATCAATTATCAGAATATTAGTGCTTAAATCATATGAAATACCAAAAAAAAGGCAATAAAAACTCCTTTAAATAAGTCATAAAATATGGATAATAGTGAAAGATAATCAGGAATATCGGATATGGTACATATCTACAATGGAATATTAGCCATAAAAAGGAATGAAATTGGGTCATTTGTAGAGACGTGGATGGACCTAGAGACTGTCATATAGAGTGAAGTAAGTCAGAAAGAAAAACAAATATTGTATATTAACACATATATGTGGAATCTAGAAAAATGGGACAGATGAACTGGTTTACAAGACAGAAATAGAGACACAGATGTAGAGAACAAATGTATGGACACCAAGGGGGGAAAGCGGGGGCAGGTGGTGGTGGTGGTGGGATGAATTGGGAAATTGAGATTCACATATAGACACTAATATGTATAAAATGGATAACTAATAAGACCCTGTTGTATAAAAAATAATGATGGATGCTAATGGTCAATAAAACAGTTCATACAAGAATATACCTAATTCTCCAGGTTTTTCAATTAAGTAGCTGTAATCAAAATGTGACTAAAATACCATATATATTACACAACCTTTAATCATTCCAATTCAGCATTTTCTTCCATGTTTAAAATTCTATTTATTATAATACCAAGTTTACTTTATGATAGCATATTAAATCTAATATTAATTTTAAAAACAGTAATAGTTAAGCATGTGTGCAATTACTTTTTATCACCTCTACAACAAAATTACTTGGAACTAAAATGATACCTTATAATTAATGTACAATTATCATTGTATACCATTTTAATATATGATTGGGTATATAAATATAATAACATGTTAAATTCAGAATTATGCTCTGTACATTATACTTCAATGTACAAAATAATGTGTAAGAACCTGTGAAATACAAAAATGATAAACTAAAATAATTACAATATGCATACAATGAATTGTAAAAAAGAGGCAGATGTAGGATGCTACATCTCAGATTAATTGCAGTTATCTAAGTGAATTATCATAAAATTCTCATAAACTTATTATTCTACATACAATTTTAGAAGAAAGCTTAGAGTAAATATTTGTTCCATTTTTTAAGGTGTGCTTCAAAATGTAAAACAGTCCAAAAAAAGTATGTGTGTGTTATGTGTGCATGTGCGTGTGTGTGTGTATTGAATAATGAATATTTGGACTACAAATAGAGCTCTTATGGCTCATCAATAAAATGACAAGTAATCCAATTTAAAATGGACAAAGGACTTGAATACACATATTCTCAAAGAGGATATGCAAATAATCAATAAGCACATGCATAGTTGCTTAACATAATTAGTCACTAGGGAAACACAAACCAAAATCATGAGATAACACTTCACACGTACTAGGATGGCTCCCAGAAAAAATATAGACAATAGCACATTTTCACAAGGCTATGGATAAACTGGAACCCTCATATACTGCTGATAGGAATGTAAAATGGTGCTGCCTCTTTGAAAAGCAGTGTGTCACCTCCTCAAAAAGTTAAACATAAAATTACCATACGATCCAGCAGTCCCCCTTCTAGGTATGTAACCAAGAAAATAGTATGTGTCTACACAAAAACTTGTACATGAATGTTCACAAAAGAGTTATGCATACTAGCCACAAAGTAGAAGCACCCCAACGTCCATCAACAGATGCATGGATAAACGGAAAGTGGAATATCCATACAATGAGATATTTTCCAGTCCAAAATAGGAATGGAGTACTGATACATGCTACAACATGGATAAACTTGGAAAACACACTGAATAAATAAGGCAGGCACAAAAGCTCATGGATTTTATGGTTCCGTTTATACGAAATGTCCAAATAGGAAAATTCATAGAGGCAAGAAGTATATAAGTATTTCCCAGGGGCTGGGGAAAAGGGAAGGAGGAATGATTGCCCATAAATATCTGGTTTCTTTTCAGGGTGATGAAAGTATTCTGGAATAAAAAAGTGGTAATCGTTCCTCAACTTTGTGAATAAACTAAAAACCTGAATTGTACACTTTTTAAAAAATGTTATATGTAACATATACCTCAATAAAAATGAAAATGAAATAAGCACAACAATTTAAGATGAAGATTATATTAAATAAACAAGTCCAAACTATATACAGTCTATAAGAATCCTTAAATAAAGAAGATTAAATTAAATAAACAGGATTCTTAGATTAAATGTAAAAGAATGGAAAAACCTAAACTGGGCAAAAAATAATCAAAATAAAGCAGGAGAAGTGACCAAATTAATATCAGAGCAAGTAGACTTCAGAAAAATAAATATTCTTAGCAATTAAGAAGAACATGGCATAGTGAAAAAAGATAAATTTCATGAAGAAACATAAAAATCTTAAATGTATATGTACATAACAATATACACTGTTCTTTATCTTTATTTCCAGATTTAGATAACAAATCTGTACTAGACTGTTTGGCATGAGAAAGCCAGAAAGAATTTAGAAGTTGGTTGTGAGATTTTGTGTTTAGTCCTGTGGGAAATATCCGGTATATTGACTGGAGGAATCATTGAATATCCATGAGATAGACATCAAGAAACTTCCATATTCTGATGTTTATTCTTGATAGCTGAGCATGGGAAGAAGAAAATGGAAGTGATACTCAAGAATTCATGTTGAGTACTATGAGCTGTTTCAAATATTTTCTGTCATTTCTCAAATAAAGTGAACCATGGAATTATCCTACCTAGCTGGTTGATATCTGGAAAAAGTATGCAACCACATTAAAAATACAATGAAGGAAATCAAAACAGTTTTCTTTACATGAGGCTTCAAAGAATAGTGCATTATGCCATCTGCAGGATGAAAGAAAGGATGGCAGGGTTATAAATTTTCCAGATATTTGTATGACATCAGATTTTCTCCAGGCCTAATTTCTACCAGTTTTCTTTTCTTTTTTTTATTTAAATGTAATTGACTTACAATATTACACTAGTTTCAGGTGTAGAAAATAGTCATCTGATATATTTATACATTACAAAATAATCACCACAGTAAGTTTAATTACCATCATTCTAAAAATTTGTTATAATGTATAGACCATATTCCCTATGTTTTACATTAGATTCCCATGACATATTTATTTTGAAAATGGAAGTTTGTACCTTTTAATCTCCTTATCTATTTCACTCATTCCCCTATCCCCACCCCTCTGGCAAACACTACTTATTTCTCTGTACCTATAAGTCTGTTTCTTTTTTGTTATGATTGTCCTTTAGTTCTGCTTTTTTTTAGATTCCACATGTAAGTGAAATCATATGATATTTATCTTTCTCTGTCTGACTTATTTCACATAGCATACTACTCTCTAGGTCTGTTCATGTTGCCACAGATGGCATGGTTTCATTCTTTTTTTATGGCTGAGTAATATTCCATTATAGATAGATAGATGATAGATAGATATCACATCTTCTTTATCATTCATCTGTTGATGGACACTTAGGTTGCTTCCATATCTTAGCTATTGTAAATCATCCTCAATTGAACATAGGGGTGTATATATATCTTCACATTAGTATTTTTTGTTTTCTTCAGAAAAATACCCAGAAGTGGAATTGCTGGATTGTATGACAGTTCTGTTTTTAATATTTTGAGGAAACTTCCTACTGTTTCCTATAGTGGTTGAACCAGTTAACATTCCAAACAAGACTGCAGAAAGATTCCCTTTTTTCCACATTCTTATCAACACATTGTCTTCTTTTTGATGATAACCATTCTAAAAGGTGTAAGGTGGTATCTCACTGAGGTTTTGAGTTGTATTTTCCTGATGATTAGTGATTTTAAGAATCTTTTCATCTGTCGGTTGGTGGTATGTGACTTTTCTTTGGAAAAATGTCTATTCAGATCCTCTGCCCTTTTTAAAATCTGCTTGTTTGTTATTTGGTGTTGAGTTCTATGAGTTCTTTGTATATTTTGGATAGTAACCACTTATCATTATGTCATTTGCAAATATATTCTCCCACTCAGTAGGCTGTCTTTTCATTTTAATAGGCTCCTTCACTGTGCAAACACTTTTTAGTTTGATGTAGTCCCATTTGTTTATTTTTGCTTTTGTTTCCCTTGCCCTTGTAGGAAATGTATTGCCTACATTTTCTTCTAGGAGTTTTATGGTTTCAGGTCTTACATTTAAGTCTTTAATCCATTTTGAATTTATTTTTGTATATGGTATGAGAAAGTAGAGCAGTTTGATTATTTTGAATTTAGCTGTCCAGTTATCTCAACACCAGTTATTAAAGAGGTTGTATTTTCTTCATTATATATTCTTTCCTCCTTTGTCATATATTAATTGCCCAGTAAGTGTGAATTCATTTCTGGGCTCTCTATTCTGTGCCATTGATCTATGTGTCTGTTTTTGTGACAGTACCATACTGTTTTGATTACTGTAGCTTTGTAGTATAATTTGATTCAGGGAGTGTGAAATCCAGAGTTGATCTTTCTCAAGATTTTGTTGTGTATTTGAGGTCTTGTGTTTCCAAACAACTTTTAGCCTTCTTTGCTCTTGTTCTGTGAAAAATGGTATTGGTATTTTGATAAGGATTGCATTATATTTGTAGATTGCCTTGAGTAGTATGGTAATTTTAACAATATTAATTCTTCCAATCTATGAGGTCACAGTATATCTTTCATTTGTTTATGTCATCTTAAATTTCTTTCATTAATGTCATAGTTTTCCAAGTACAGAACTTTTTTCCTCCATAGTTACATTTATTCCTAGATATTTCATTCTTTTTGATACACTTGTAATTGTTTTCTTAATTTCTCTTTCTGATAATTTGTTACTAGTATATAGAAACACAACAGATTTCTTTATATTAACTTTGTATCTTACAACTTTACTGACTTCATCTATTAGTTTAAAACATTTTTATGGCATCTGTAAGATTTTCTACATATAGTATTGTGTCATCTTCAAACAGTGACAGTTTTACTTCTTTCTATTCAATTTGGATGAATTTTAATCATTTTTCTGGTCTGATTATTGTGGCTATGACTTCCAATACTATATTAAATAAAAATGGTGAGAGTAGCATCCTTGTCTTTAGAGGAGAAGCTTATAACTTTTCAACATTGAGCATGATATTGGCTGTAAGTGTGCCATCTAAAGCCTTTATTATGTTGACAGAGGTTCCTTCTATACCCACATTGTTGAGAATTTTTATCATCAATGGATGTTAAAGATTTTCAAAAGGTTTTCTGCATCATTTAGATGATCATGTGATTTTTACTCTTTTCTTTGTTAATGTGGTATATCACATTGAATCATTCTGAATTCCATGGGATAAACCCCATTTGATCATGGCATATGATTCTTTTAATATTTTTTGAATTTTGTTTGCTAATATTTTGAGGAGTTTTGCATCTATGTTCATCAGTGTTATTGGCTGTAATTTTCTTTTTTTGTGCATGTTGTCTTTGTCTGGTTTTGATATCAGGGTTATGCTGATGTCACAAAATGAGTTTAGCATGATTTCTTCCTCTTCAATATTTTGGAACAGTTTGAGAGGAATAAATGTTAACTTTTCTTTAATGTTTGGTAGAATTCACCTGTGAAAACATCTGGTCCTGGATTTTTGTTTGTTGGGAGTTTTTTAAATTGCTGATTCAATTTCATTATTGGTATTCAGTCTGTTCACATTTTCTATTACTTCCTGATTCAAAAAAGGGAGATTGTACATATACACTTGTACATTTCTTCTAAGTTGCCCATTTTATTTGCATATAATTGTTCATAGTAATTTAATGATTTTTTTTTTATTTCTGTGATGACAATTACAACTTTTCATCTTTAATTTCTGATTTTATATATTTGATCTCCCTCTCTTTTTTTCCTGTTGAGACTGGCTAATGGTGTATCTATATTCTTTATCTTTTTGAAGAACCATTTCTTAGTTTCATTGATCTTTTCTATTTCTTCCTTAGTATCTATTTCATTTATTTCTGCTCTGATTTTTATTATTTATTTTCTTCTACTCACATTGTGTAGTGTCCTTTTTACCTCCTAGTTCTTTACATGAAAATTTAGATGTTTATTTTTTCTTGTTTTCTGAGTTAGACTTGTATTGCTAAGAACTTCCGTCTTGAACTGAACTTGCTGTGTACCATAGATTTTGGATTATTGTGTTTCCATTTGTCTCCAGGTATTTTTTAATTTTGTTTTTTGGTTTCTTTAGTGACCCATTCATTGTGTAGTATATTTTTTAGCCTCCACATGTTTATGTTTTTTCAGTTACTTTTTTTTACATTTGACTTCTAGTCTTATATTGTTGTAGTCAGAAAAGATGCTTGATATGATTTCAATCTTCTTAAATTTATTGAGTCTTTTTTGTGGACTAGTATGTAAATTTTCCTAGAGAATATTTCATGTGCACTTGAAAAGTGCATAATGTGTAAGTGGGATGTTGAAGTCTCCTACTGTTATATTGTTAGCGTCAATGTCTCCTTTTGTTTTGGTTGATATTTGCTATGAATAGTTATGTGCCCCTATGTTGGGGGCATATATATTTACAACAGTTATATATCTATATATCTATATATCTATATATATATATAGATATCTTATATAGTTCTCTTAAATATTTTGTAATGTACTTTGTCTCTTGTTACTGTCTTTGCTTTAAATTCTATTTTGTCTGATATAAGTATTGCTACTCCATCTTTCTTTTCCTTTATTTGTATGGAATATATTTTCCCATCCCCTCACTTTCAGTCTGTGAGTCTTTAGATCTCAAATGAGTCTCTCATAGGAAACATTTATATGAATATTTTAAATTATTATCCGTTCAGCCACTCTATATCTTTTCAGTGGAACATTTAGTCCATTTATTTTTAAAATGATTATTGATAGGTATTGCCAATTTTAAAATTATTTTCTGGTTGGTTTTATAGTTCTTCTTTTGTCACTTTCTTCTTTTGCTCTCTTCCCTGTGATTTGATGATTCTTTAATACTATGTGTGGATTATTTTTCTTTTTTTTCTTTTTTTTTTTGTGTGTACAGATTATTGGTTTGTGGTTGCCATGACATTCATATATAACTATGTTCAGATATATACATAAATATTTTTAGGTTGATTGTCTTAAGTTCAATTGCACTCTAACAACCCTGTATTTTTACTACCACCTACCATGGTTAAAGTTTTTGACATCATATTTTACATCTTTTTTTGTATGTATCCCTTAAGTATGTATTGGGGATATGGATGAATTTATTATTTTTATCTTTTAACCTTTCTACTAGTTTTAAAAGTGGTTGATCTACTACCATTACTATATGTTTGCCTTTGCCAATGAGATTTTTCCTATCATAATCTTAATATTTTTAGCTGTGATTTTTCTGCTTAGAGAAGACCCTTTAGCTTTCTTATAAAACTGATTTAGGGTGCTTAACTCATAGCTTTTGCTTGTCTGTAAGACACTTTTTCTCTTCTTCAAGTCTGAATGATAGCCTTGCTAGGTAGAGTAGTCTTGTTTATAGTTTTTTTTTTTCCTTTCATCACTTTAAATAGACTGTGACAATACCCCTGGCCTGCAAAGTTTCTGATTAAAAGTCAGCTTATGGGGCTTCCCTGGTGGTGCAGTGGCTGAGAGTCCTCCTGCCAATGCAGGGGACACGGGTTTGTGCCCTGGTCTGGGAGGATCCCACATGCTGAGGAGCAGCTGGGCCCGTGAGCTATGGCTGCTGAACCTGTGCATCCAGAGCCCGTGCTCTGCAATGGGAGAGGCACCAACAGTGAGAGGCCCGTGTACTGCAAAAAAAAAAAAAAAAATTCAGCTGATGGCCTTAGGGGAATTCCCTTGTATGTAACTAGTTGCTTTTTTCTTGCTGTTTTTCTCCACTGTGCTTAGTTTTTCTGGGAATTTGTTTTATTTTTTATTTAGAATGTATCCCTCTGTCCCCTTGCTTTGCCTAATTCTATTTGTTTATTTCTATGTATTAGGAAGGGCAGTTACATTTCTTGACAGTGGACAAGTGACTTTATGTAGAAGATGTTCTACAGGGCCCAGGAGTATATGCCCTTCTAGTCACCAGAAGTATATACTCTAGTGGTGCCTTCTATGTGAGCTCTGTGGGCCGTTCTATTGAGGTGTTACCAACTATTGTGGGCACACTTTTAGGTAAGGCTGACCCTCAGCCCTGTTGGCTGCTGGCCCACTGCTGGGCAGTGCTGAGTCCTGGCACAGCATGCTGCATAACCCAGGGGGTCCTGGGTCTGGTACTGGCCCACTGCTGAGTTGGGCTGTAGGGCTTTTGGGGTCCTCATGTTAAGGCTGCCTTGCTGGTGGGTGGTTAAGTCCCTAGAACTTATAGGCTAGAGAGGGGAACTCCAAAATATCACTTTTCAGCACCAGGTCCTCATGGTGGAATGAGCTCCCCAAAAGGCTGCCACCAGTGTCTATTTCCCCAAGGGGAGTTCCAGTTGCCATCTACTTCTCTCGGAGATGCTCCAAGACCAGGAAGTGGGAGTGACCCAGACTCCTTTCAAATTATTGCCCATGCACTTGGACTTGAAGTTTGTGAGATTTTACATTTGCCCTTTAAGAGAGGATTTTCTGTTTTCTACAGCCCTCTGGCTCTCCTGTATGCAAGCCCTATGGCTTTCAAAGTCAGATGTTTGGGTGCTTGTCCTCCCAGTGCAGAACCTCAGGCTGGAGAGCCTGATGCAAGGTTTGGATCCCTTGCTTCTTAGGGAGAACCTCTGCAATTGTGATTATCATCCTGTTTATGAGTTTCCTACATGGGGATTTTGATCTTGACTATACCATGTCTGTGTCCCTCCAACCTATCTTGCTGTGGTTCCTTCCTTATACCTTTATTTGTAGAAAATCTTTTTTCTGCTAGTTATCAGGTTTTTCTCATAGACAGTTGCTCTGTGATAGTTGTTATTTGATGCACCCATGAACGAAGGGGAAATCACACTCTTTCTACTCTGTCATGTTGGCCACACTCCTGCCCAAATTTCTACCATTTTTATCATTACATACCACACCTTTTCAAATGTTAAAATTAGTTTCTGTAAAGGAGACAGTTTTTGGCATTGAAGTGCTTGCTAAAGTAGAGCCTTACTTAGAGGATATGCAGAACATTGAGAACAGCAGAATGTCTAAGCAGATGATCTGTTCTGAGAAGAAAAAGAGGACAGTCCCAAGCAAGGAGAAGAGAAGAAATACAGAAAATACTGAAGCACAACATCTTACAGTGAATCCAATTTAGATTGATATAAATCAGCTGTGAAAAGAAGACAAATCCTGCGTGCATCCTTTAGGAATATGGAAGTTCATTTTTCTCCAAGTGTACTATTTGACAAAAACAGCTACAAATGGCAAACAGTAATAGATTCAGCAACTATAGACACAAATGAAAAGATTGCCTTTCCTTATGTTAAGTTTACTCATCAGACCTCTTTCTGTGTTTGTGACTGTGTGTGTGTGTGTGTGTGTGTGTGTGTGTGTGTGTGTGTGTGCATTCTTTGACAGGTATGGACATCAGGGGTGGTTGGTGGTATATTGAGAAGTGACAGAATTCAGATGGGAAGCTAATTCAGCAGGTCCTGAAGTGTCTTTACCTACACTGCTTGCATATAATAAATACTGACATCACTGAGCCCTTGCAGCAAAAAGACAATGCTAGAATGTGGCATTATTATTGAGGCAAATTGCACAGGCTCAAGTCTTCATTATTCAATCCTATTATCTTGTAAGGCACACCCTTGGAAGTTTGATCCTGAAAGTTTGAACTTTAAAAACAGAATTTTTGTATAACTATGAAAATCCATCTCTCCGAGATCTTTCTGAACTTTCAGTTTAAAATGGTATTTGTCTGGGGAATTCCCTTGCGGTCCAATTGTTAGGACTCTGCACTTCTACTGCAAGGGGCACAGGTTCAATCTCTGGTGGGGGAACTAAGATCCTGTAAGATGTGTGGTGCAGCCAAAATTTTATTTTTTAAATAAATTAATACATAAATAAAATGGCATTTGCCTGAGTGCACCCTCCCTTAATACACGACCTGTGTGAGTTGATAGTAATTCTTAAAAGAAGTTAGTTCTAAGAACGAAGACATTACACTTATGAGGATGTAGTATAACATTACACTTATGAGGATGAGGATAATATAATTACTTAAATTAAGATTTGTTTGAAAGCAATTAGTTTAACCCCTGCTAATTCCAGAAAGGTCTTAGTTTCCTTATGACCACTGCTATCACTATCTCTGGCTGACCAGAGGGTTAATTTTTTTTTGAAAACTTGAGGTGTGCTGCTCAGATCATTTTTCATGTCTCTGTGTTTCTGAGCTCTTTTTCTGTCTAGTTCCTCTTCTCTGTTAACGTGCCTCAGAAATTTCAGCTGCCGTAACCTCCTTTACTCTGCTTCTTCAACTTAGCAGGATGGGTGCCACTGAATCAGGAAGCCATGTTGGTGGCAGGGCTCTTCTTATGAGTTCTCTTCTCTGAGAAATAACAGTCCCGCACTTCTTGGCATACAGTGTCCAAAAGTATCTGCTTCATGTATTTTGTTTATTTTTGTATTTGTTTATTGTTATTATAATTAGTGCTGTACTGTATGGTTTGTCATGGCTAGAAGTAGACAGATATTAAATTTATTAATATAAAGATATTAATTCCCACTGCACAGTCATTTAAATTCCTCACTTCTCAAAATACTATCTCAATACTTATTTGTTCTTTCAGCACATTTACACATAAATCAACATCGTTGTCATCTTTTCTGTGCATCTGACTGATTTCACACACCATATTGAAGGTTTCCTTAAAATTATATCTTTGAACTTGTTTAACAGCTGCCTTCAAGTCTTTATTTTTTTCATAGTACCTGCTTGTCCTTTGAATAAATAAGAGCTGGGAGAATAAAACATGAATATGCTCCCCTGTAGGCATCATTTTTAAAATACAGTATATGGAGTTTGTGCCTATGAATCCAAGGACTTCTTATTAACAGAGTAAATGGGGGTTATACCTTGAACTGAATTAAAACACTTGTGTACACATGCAAGCATTCACATACAAACAGACTTTAGAATAATTGAGGTATGGGAAGTACTATCCTTAATGTGCAAATAGATAACATATATACAGCTAGAAGTTTCAGTGAAACATGTTGTATGCTTTCAGGAAAACATTTAGAGGAGATAAATTCTTCTCAAACAGATTTTCTGTCTTCTATGATGATGCATCTAAATCAAGGAATGATTCACTCCTCTTTCTAATTCTCTGCTCATCTTTTTTGTTTTGCATTGTCACAGTTGGATATCAGGTATGCTATTATAAATGTAAAAATGCCTAACACCATACGTATTAATACTCAAGTGTTTGAGTCTTTCATATGCTTTCCAAAGGTAATATATTTTTATGAACCTAGATATAGATATATAGAGATATAAATATAGATTTTTTTTACAGTATTGATCTATGTAAATGCAGGATCTTCCAGAATCTCACTTTCCTCTATATAAGTGTATTCCACAAATGCTGTCCAAGCGTATTCCACTAAAAAGTCTGCTACAGTCACCATAAGGATAGAAATATAGAACACACTGAATTTTTGTGAAAAATGATAATTTACTATTTGGGCATTTATCTGATAGAAATCCCCCTGTGTCGTAAGGACTTTACTTCAAATTTGTTGCCTGTCTTCCTCTATCACGTGTTTTTGGACTCCTGTATCTGGGGTAAGTCTACCTATCAACTTCTTTGGTGGGGTTTCACCTAAATGCTTAATTATCACTTATAGTGAAATTAGAAACATATACATAGTTAATGAATAAAATCATATCCAATAGTGGGATCCAACAAATTAATTTATATTTGCTTTACAATGAGCTTTAATATGTTTTATTTTGATCTTTCTGAATTTTGGATGTTCAGAATTCTTTAAGATAAAGTCATGAGAAATAATTCAGTCTCATGAAGAGACTAAAAGCCCCCCAATATCTTAATCATCTGCTGATATTATTTTTATTTTAATATTATTAACAGTATTCTCATAATTCAGTAAAATTTCTTATTCTCATGATGAAAATCATTATCTAAAACAACTACACTTTAGGGCACTACTTGCTAATTCTCACTCTATTTTGATTATAAGAAATGTAAAATAAATTATTTGTGTTGTGGTATTAAAATGCTTAGTATAAATCTTTCTGAACTTGCATAAACCATATTCTATTTATGTCAATAGAACATAATGTGTGTATGTGTGATGCTGGTGTTCATATTGTTGTTGTAGCATGTGTGATGCTGGTGTTCATATGAATTAGAAAATAAGGCTTAAATTAAAAAAGTGAAAATTAAAATATTTAAATGTGTGTCACTAGAGTTAATTAATGGTATTGAAAATAAAAAGTTGAACTATGCCCATTTGGTATGGCGTTCCATACTAGAATAGTTTTTTTCTAAGTGTTCTCCCCACCCACAAAAAACCCTATGTCATCATTTGTAATTTTAGACATGATATGCATTCATATAATCTACATTCAAGCTATAAATAGCTAATCTATCTAAGATTTTGTTATTTGTGTTAACATTGGTATAGTAGTTCTAATTTTATCATTGTATTTTGTTGTTATAGTTTCCCACTTAGCTATTGTTTTATTACCTTTTCACAATTTAGCAAAATTATTAGACAAAAACTTATCATTTGAAAAATATGAAAAACTGGCATAGATATAGCAGAGATATTATAATGCTTTCTTCAATATGACTATATTTCTTTAAGTTTTGAATTAATTTTTCAGAGTTACTAAATATACAAATAAACTTTCAGAACTTATTAAAGCATTTGCCAATAATAGTTTGTGCCTGTTGACAAATTTAAAAAGCCAGTAAAGTACAGTGAGGCAGCCAGGAAAATAATAATAAACAGAAAACTAAAGTCCACAGTTATTATCTGTCATGCAAAAGCATTTTATTTAATACACTTTAAAGTATTTTTTTAAAATAACATCCTACAGCTTGCCTTGGGTTGTTATTCTTTTTAAATTTATTTATTAATGGCTGTGTTGGGTCCTCGTTTCTACGTGATGGCTTTTCCCAGTTGCGGCAAGCGGGGGCCACTCTTCATCGAGGTGCGCGGGCCTCTCACTATCGCAGCCTCTCTTGTTGCGGAGCACAGGCTCCAGACGCGCAGGCTCAGTAGCCGTCGCTCACGGGCCCAGTCGCTCCGCAGCATGCAGGATCCCCCCCAGACCAGGGCTCGAACCCATGTCCCCTGAACCAGCAGGCAGACTCTCAACCACTGTGCCACCAGGGAAGACCCACTTTAAAGTATTTTATTTAAAATAATAGTAAATGGAAAGCTAAAGTCCACAGTTATTATCTGTCATGCAAAAGTATTTTATTTAATACACTTTAAAGGTTTGAGTCAAACATTTTTTTATGAAAAAAGAATCATTAGAGACATTAATTACATTAATGAATTTAATGTGCATCTAGCACTTAGATCCTTTGTCCTATAAAGGACTTGAAATGCTGCACTCATTAGTATATTAAAGATTTTTTTTTTTTTTTTGCTTCTCTACTGGCATGCTTAAATATAGAGAATAGTACCTTCCATAATTTACTAATGGGCAAATTGAGGAAATCCAACTTTCACTGCCCTATCTGGGACCAGAGTGAGGCCTATTGGCATAAACTGTTCAGAAGAATGATTCTAAATCACATGCCTGTGTGATGGCTCTTAGTGATGCAGGTTTTTGTCTTAGTTTTGCATATCATATATATTATTTCTGTGAAAATTAAAACTAAAAGAACTTTTTTTTTTTTTTTGGCAGTACACGGGCCTCTCACTGCTGTGGCCTCTCCCGCTGCGGAGCACAAGCTCCGGACGCATAGGCTCAGCGGCCATGGCTCACGGGCCGAGCCGCTCCATGGCATGTGGGATCTTCCCGGACCAGGGCACGAACCCGTGTCCCCTGCGTCGGCAGGCAGACTCTCAACCACTGTGCCACCAGGGAAGCCCTGCCCCTATTTACTGATGCTTGATATGCTCTTTTAAAAATTCATGAAGATTTATACTGGGTCTATGGTTATCATCCGAAGAAAGAATACATTTACCTCAGTAGTATCACCCTCTTATGGGGGCTCAATTCTCTTCTTCATCCCCTGACACTCAACTCCTATATATCAGAAGCCTCTGAGATCTCACCTTCTACTTCTCCTCTAAGACTATTATATTCAAAGTCTGTAAGTGCAATGTAATATCCTGGTTTGGATCTTTGAACAGAAAGAGGATATCTGTGAATCTTTTGTGAAACATGAAAAAAGTCTGGAGTTCAATTAATACTCTTGTAATTATATAAAGTCACTTAGTCCTAACAACTGTGCCATTGTTATATGTTAACATTAGGGTACACTGAGTGAAAGATATACAAAAACTCTCTCTAGTATTTTGCAACTTTTGTGTAACTCTAATATTATTCCAAAATGAAAGAATTATAAAAAATCATTGAAGTTCTTAACATTCTGTTGGCTTATTCAAAGCCAAGACTGAGACAAAGGAGCAGGGCTTAAGTGTTCTGTCTCAAGGAATCAAATAAAAGGAAAGAAGTAATCAAAATATTTGGGGGTCAGATAATGAAAATTTGTTGGGTTTGTTCATATTATTTTTAAAAACAATTAATTATGCTAACCTTAAATTTGTCTATATAGCTTTTTTGTTTAAAAGAGAGTTATCCTTACACTTGGAAAATAGCAGAGAATGACTTAAAAAATGCAAAGCAACAAACACTGTTGGACCGTTCTTCAGCCCGGTGTACCAGAGACTACCTGTTTAGCCTTTTCTGGTGATTATTTCTGTTTTCAAACTTGTATGTTTGTAGCATTAGTCTTTATGCAATTATTTATATAAGTAATTTTACCTGACTTGAAAATCACAGCCAATTCCCTTCTTTCCTTTCCCTAATAAAGTTATACAATGTCCTTACATTCTCCACTAGACACTTCAATAATTTTTTGCTCCCCACAATAGACTACACATCTGATCACCACTATGCAACATGATACGTCAGCACTCCTTTCAATGTTTCTCCCACTCCTCATTTTTCCTGAACCAAAATTTATTTTTACATTTTTCATGTTATTGTGCATATTCTGTTTGTAACCAGGGTAACATTACCAACATTCTGTCTATAGGTTCATTATAAAATAAGAAATCCATGTCCTGGCTATTATAAATAGAGCTGCAATGAATATTGCGGTATATGACTCTTTTTGAATTATGGTTTTCTCAGGGTATATGCCCAGTAGTGGGATTGCTGGGTCATACGGTAGTTCTAATTTTAGTTTATTAAGGAACTTCCATACTGTTCTCCATAGTGGCTGTATCAATTTACATTCCCACCAACAGCACAAGAAGGTACATTTTTCTCCACACCATCTCCAGCATTTATTGTTTGTAGATTTTTTGATGATGGCCATTCTGACTGGTGTGAGGTGATATTTCATTGTAGTTTTGATTTACATTTCTCTGATGATTAGTGATGTTGAGCATCCATTCATGTGGTTGTTGGCAATCTGTATATCTTCTTTGGAGAAATATCTATTTAGGTCTTCTGCCCATTTTTGTATTGTGTTGTTTGTTTTTGCATATTGAGCTGCATGAGCTGGTTGTAAATTTTGGAGATTGATCCTTTGTCAGTTGCTTCATTTGCAAATATTTTCTCATTCTGAGGGTTATCTTGTTTATGGTTGTTTATGGTTTCCTTTGCTGTGCAAAAGCTTTTAAGTTTCATTAGGTCCCATTTGTTTATTTTTGTTTTTATTTCCATTTCTCTAGGAGGTGGGTCAAAAAGGGTCTTGCTGTGATTTATGCCATAGAGTGTTCTGCCTATGTTTTCCTCTAAGAGTTTTATAGTGTCTAGACTTACATTTAGGTCTTTAATCCATTTTGAGTTTATTTTTGTGTATGGTTTTAGGGAGTGTTCTAATTTACATGTAGCTGTCCAGTTTTCCCAGCACCATTTACTGAAGAGGCTATCCTTTCTCCATTGTATATTATTGTCTCCTTTATCAAAGATAAGGTGACCATATGTGCATGGGTTTATCTCTGGGCTTTCTATCCTATTCCACTGATACATATTTCTGTTTTAGTGTCAGTGCTATACTGTATTGATTACTGTAGCTTTGTAGTATAGTCTGAAACCAGGGAGCCTGATTCCTCCAGCTCCGTTTTTCTTCCTTAAGATTGTTTAGCTCTTCGGGGTCTTTTGTGTTTCCATACAAATTGTGAAACTTTTTTGTTCTAGTTCTGTGAAAAATGCCATTAGTAGTTTGATAGGGATTGCATTGAATCTGTAGATTGCTTTGGGTAGTATAGTCATTTTCACAATGTTGATTCTTCCAATCTAAGAACATGGTCTCTTTCTCCATCTGTTTGTATCATTTTTAATTTCTTTCATCAGTGTCTTATTACTTTCTACATAGAGGTCTTCTGTCTCCTCAGGTAGTTTTATTCCTAGGTATTTTATTCTTTTTGGTGCACTGGTTAATGGGAGTGTTTCCTTAATTTTTCTTTCAGATTTTTCATCATTAGTGTATAGGAAGTCAAAAGATTTTGATGAATTACTTTTGTATCCTGCTACTTTACCAAGTTCATTAAGTAGCTCTAGTAGTTTTCTGGTAACATCTTTATGATTCTCTATGTATAGTATCATGTCATACACAAACAGTGACACTTTTACTTCTTCTTTTCCAGTTTGGATTCCTTTTATTTATTTATTTTTTCTTCTCTGCTTGCTTGGCTGAAACTACCAAAACTATGTTGAGTAATAGTGGTGAGAGTCAAAAACTTTCTCTTGTTCCTAATCTTAATGGAAATGATTTCAGATCCTCACCATTGAGAACGATGTTGGCTGTGGGGTTGTCATATAAGGTCTTTATTATGTTGAGGTAAGTTCCCTCTATACCTACTTTCTGGAGGGTTTTTATCATAAATGGGTGTTGAGTTTTGTCGAAAGTTTTTTCTGCATCTATTGAGATAATCATATGGTTTTTCTCCTTCAATTTGTTAATATGGTGTATCACATTATTTGATTTGAGTATATCAAAGAATCCTTGCGTTCCTGGGATAAACCCCACTTAATCATGGTGTATGATCCTTTTAATGTGCTGTTGGATTCTGATTGCTAGTATCATGCTGAGGATTTTTGCATCTATGTTCATCAGTGTTATTGGCCTGTCGTTTTCTTTCTTTGTGACATCTTTGTCTGGTTTTGGTATCAGGGTGATGATGACATTGTAGAATGAATTTGGGGGTGTTCCTCCCTCTGCTATATTTTGGAAGAGTTTGAGAAGGATAGGTGTTAGCTCTTAGCTCTTCTGTAAATGTTTGATAGAATTTGCCTGTGAAGATATCTGGTACTGGGTTTTTATTTGTTGGAAGACTTTTAATCACAGTTTCAATTTTCGTTCGTGTGATTGGTCTGTTTCTATTTTCTATTTCTTCCTGGTTCAGTCTCAGAAGGTTTTGCTTTTTTAAGAATTTGTCCATTCCTTCCAGGTTGTCCATTTTATTGGCATATAGTTGCTTGTAGTAATCTCTCATTATCCTGTGTATTTCTGCAGCGTCAGTTGTTACTTCTCTGTTTTCATTTCTAATTCTCTTGATTTGAGTCTTCATTCTTTTTTTCTTGATGAGTCTGGCTGATGGTTTATCAATTTTGTTTATTTTCTCAAGGTACCAACTTTTAGTTTTATTGATTTTTGCTATTGTTTCATTCATTTATTTTTCATTTATTTCTGATCTGATCTTGATGATTTCTTTCCTTATGCCAATGTAAGTTTTTAGTTGTTGTTGTTCTTTTTCTTTCTCTAGTTGCTTTAGGAATAAGGTTACGTTGTTTATTTGAGATGTTTCTTGGAGTAGGATTGTATTGCTGTAAATTTCCCTCTTAGAACTGCTTTTGCTGCATCCCATAGTTTTTTTTTTTGTTTTGTTTTGGGTTTTTTGTGTGGTACGCGGGCCTCTCACTGTTGTGGCCTCTCCCATTGCAGAGCACAGGCTCCGGATGTGCAGGCTCAGTGGCCATGGCCCACAAGCCCAGCCACTCCACAGCATATGGGATCCTCCCGGACTGGGGTACGAACCTGTGTCCCCTGCATCGGCAGGCGGACCCTCAACCACTGCGCCACCAGGGAAACCCCTCCCATAGGTTTTTGTTCATCGTGTTTTCATTGTCATTTGTTTCTAAGTATTTTTTTTCCTCTTTGATTTCTTCAGTGATCTCTTGGTTATTTAGCAGCATATTGTTTAGCTTCCATATGTTTGTATTTTCTACAGTTTTTTCCTGTAATTGATATCTAGTCTCATAGCACTGTGGTCAGAAAAGATACTTGATACAATTTCAGTTTTCTTAAATTTACCAAGGCTTGATTTGTGATCAAAGATAGATCTATCCTGGAGAATGTTCCATGAGCACCTGAGAAGAAAGTGTATTCTGTTGTTTTTGGATGGAATGTCCTATAAATATCAAGTAAGTCCACATGGTTTAATGTATCATTTAAAGCTTGTGTTTCCTTATTTATTTTCATTTTCGATGACCTGTCCATTGGTGAAAGTGGGGTGTTAAAATCCCCTAATATGATTGTGTTACTGTCATTTTCTCCTTTAATGGCTGTTAACATTTGCTCTATGTATTGAGGTACTCCTATGTTGGGTGCATAAATATTTACAATTGTTATATCTTCTTCTTGGATCAATCCCTTGATTATTATGTGGTGTCTTTTTTTGTCTCTTGTAATAGTCTTTATTTTAATGTCTATTTTCTCTGATATGAGAATTGCTACTCCAGATTTCTTTTGATTTCCATTTGCATGGAATACCTTTTTCTATCCCCTCACTTTCAGTCTGTATGTGTCCCTAGGTTTGAAATGGGTCTCTTGTAGATAGCATATGTATGAGTCTTGTTTTTGTGTCCATTCAACCAGTCTATGTCTTTTGGTTGGAGCATTTAATCCATTTACATTTAAGTTA
Organism: Aethalodelphis obliquidens; assembly: GCF_003676395.1. NCBI lineage: Eukaryota > Metazoa > Chordata > Mammalia > Artiodactyla > Delphinidae > Aethalodelphis > Aethalodelphis obliquidens. The sequence continues at coordinate 84,325,191 of NW_020837947.1, forward strand.
ATTATCAATCTGTATGTTCCTATTACCATTCTCTTAATTTTTTTGTGTTTGTTATTATAGGTCTTTTCCTTCTCTGTGTTTCCTGCCTAGAGAAATTCCTTTAACATTGGTTTTAAAGGTGGTTTGTGGTACTGAGATCTCTTCACTTATGCTTGTCTGTAAAGGTTTTAATTTCTTTGTTGAAACTTAATGAGATCCTTGCTGGGTAGAGTAATCTTGGTTGTAGGTTTTTCCCTTTCATCACTTTTAGTATGTCAGACCACTCTCTTCTGGCTTGCAGAGTTTCTGCTGAAAGATCAGCTGTTAACTTTATGGGGATTCCCTTTTATGTTATTTGTTGCTTTTCCCTTGATGCTTTTAATATTTTTCTTTGTATTTAATTTTTGATAGTTTGATTAATATGTGTCTTTTCCTGTTTCTCCTTGGATTTAACCTATATGGGACTCTCTGTACTTCCTGGACTTGATTGAATATTTCATTTCCCATATTAGGAAAGTTTTCAACTATATTCTCTTCATATATTTTCTCAGTGCCTTTCTTTTCCTATTCTTCTTCTGTGACCCCTATAATTCAAATGTTCATATGTTTAATGTTGTTCCAGAGGTCTCTGAGGTTGTCCTATATTCTTTTCATTATATTTTCCTTATTCTGCCCTGTGGCAGTTATTTCTACTATTTTATTTTCCAGGTCACTTATCTGTTCTTCTGTCTCAGTTGTTCTGCTATTGATCCCTTCTAGAGTATTTTTAATTTCATTTATTGTGTTGTTCATCATTATTTGTTTGCTCTTTAGTTCTTCTAAGTCCTTGTTAAATGTTTCTTGTATTTTCTCCATACTATTTACAAGATTTTAGATCATCTTTACTATCATTACTCTGAATTTTTTTTCAGGTAGACTGCCTATTTCTTCTTCATTTGTTTGGTCTGGTGGTTTTTTATCTTGCTGCTTCATCTGCTGTGTATTTTCCTGTCTTCTCATTTTCTTAACTTACCATGTTTGGGGGTCTCCTTTTCACAGGCTGCCGGTTCATAGTTCCTGTTGCTTTTGGTGTCTACCCCCAGTGAATAAGATTTGTTTAGTGTGTTTTGTAGCCTTCCTGGTGGAGGGGACTGGTGCCTGTGTTCTGATGGATGAAGCTGTATCTTGTCTTTCTGGTGGGCAGGACCACATCCGGTGGTGTGTTTTGGGGTGTTTATGAACTTATTATGATTTTAGGCATCCTCTCTGCTAATGGGTAGAGTTGCATTCTTGTCTTGCTAGTTGTTTGGCATAAGGTGTTCAAATTGCTGGTCGTTCAGTGGAGCTGGGTCTTAGCATTGGGATGGAGATCTCTGTGAGAGTTTTGGCTGTTTGATATTATGTGGGGCTGGGAGATCTCTGATGGACTAATATCCTGATCTCAGCCCTCCCTGTTCAGAGGCTCCGACCTGACACCTGTGTGGAGCACCAACACCCTGTCAGCCACATCGCTCAGAAGAAAAGGGAGAAAAAGAAAGAAAGAAAGAAAGAGAAAGAAAAAAGAAAGAAAGAAGGAAAGAAAGGAAGAAAGAAAGGAAGAAAGAAAAATAAATATAAAATAAATTTATTAAAATTAAAAATTTAAAAAAATAAAAAAGTAATTAAAAAATGAAAGAAAGAAAGAAGAGTGCAAGCAAACCAAAAATAAACCCACCAATGATAATGAGTGCTAAAAACTACTAAAAAAAAAAAAAGCTGACAGTTCCCTTGGACAAATGGTCAAAGCAAAGGTATACAGAGAAAATCAGACAAAAAAGAGTACACATACATACTCACAAAAAGAGGAAAAGGAAAGATATATATATTTAAAAAAAGGAAGAGAGCACCCAAATCAATAAACAAATCTACCAATGATAATAAGCTCTTAATTCTAAATTAAGATAAACATAAAACCAGAAACAAATTAGATGCAGTGAGTAAATTCCAATTCTACATTTGCTCCCCAAGTCCATTGCCTCAATTTTGGAATGATTCATTATCTATTCAGGTATTCCAGAGATGCAGGGTACATCAAGTTGATTTTGGAGATTTAATCTACTACTCCTGAGGCTGCTGGGAGAGATTTCCCTTTCTGTTCTTTGTTCACACAGCTCCTGGTGTTCAGCTTTGGATTTGGCCCCACCTTTCCATGTAGGTCACCTGAGGGTGTCTGTTCCCCACCAAGACAGGCCAGGGTTAAAGTAGCAGCTGTTTAGGGACCTCTGGCTCACTCAGGCCAGGGAGAGGGAGGCGTACAGAATGCAGGGCGAGCCTGCGGTGGCAGAGGCTGGTATGACGTTGCACCAGCCTGAGGTATGCTGTGTGTTCTCCCGGGCAAGTTGTCCTTGGATCACAGGACCCTGGCAGTGGTGGAAGGAGAGATGTGGCTAGTGACCTGTGCTTGCACACAGGATTCTTGGTGGCTGCAACAGCAGCCTTAGCATCTCATTCCCATTTCTCGTATCTGCGCTGATAGCCATGGCCCTTCCCCATCTCTGAAGCTCATTTAGGTGGTGCTCCGAAACCCCTCTCCTCTCACACCTCAAAACAATGGTCTCTTGCCTCTTTGGCAGTTCCAGACTTTTTCCTGGACTCTCTCCCAGCTAGCTGTGGCACACTAGCCCCCTTCAGGCTGTGTCCATGCAGCCAACCCCAGTCCTTTCCCTGGAATCTGACCTCAAGCTGGAGCCTCAGCTCCCAGCTCCCACCTGCCCTGGTGGGTGAGCAGTCAAGCCTCTCAGGCAGGTAAGTGCTGGTCAGCACTGATCCTCTGTACAGGAATCTCTCTATTTTGCCCTCTGCACCCCTGTTGCTGTGCTCTCCTCTGTCTCTGAAGCTTCCCCCCCACCCATCCCCCGTCTCCACCAGTGAAGGGTCTTCCTAGTGTGTGGAAACTTTTCCTCCTTCACAGCTTCCTCTCAGAGGTTCAGGTCCCATCCCTATTCTTTTGTTTCTATTTTTTCTTTTGCCCTACCCATGTACATGGGGAGTTTCTTGCTTTCTGGGAGGTCTGAGGTCTTTTTTGCCAGCATTCAGTAGGTGTTCTGTAGTAGTTGTTCCACATGTAGATGTATTTTTGATGTATTTCTGGGGAGGAAGGTGATCTCCATGTCTTACTCCTCCACCATCTTGAAGGTCCCTACCACATATTTATGTTTATCACATGGTTAGTTCTTTTATCAAGATCCTTTAGGCAGTAAGTCTCATAAGGGTAAGTAATTATTGCTAAGCACATGGTAGGCACATAGATATTTCTTTAATGGATATTTTTATAACAATCAGTGTTTTAGTGTAACAATTTAATATATGCATTATATTTCAAAAAACTACTTAATCTACTAGAGTTCAAAATATAAAATCTTTCTCAAGATATATTTTATACATTCTGAGTATCTCTACATTTTATTTTTCTTTGAGCTCCTATACATATATGTGTCATTACTTATATAAAAGCATCATCTATTTTCATTGCTTTTAAACTCAGATTCCTTAGTTAACATCTTCTTTAGGATTTTAAGTATTCATAATCTGTCAGGGAATTTTTTACATGTAAATGTTTAAATCTTATATTTATTTCTGCTTTTTACTATTAATAGAATATGCAGCCCTCCTTGGTCCTTACCATTCTGAGAATATTTGCATACTTTTAACTCTGTTTCTATGTTATATTCCATTTTAAATAAATAACTCACCTATTCTTCCAACAAACAATCATTGAATATCTACCATGTGACAGATACCAGCTATGCATTGGGCATAGAATGATGTGCTGGATAAAAATATCTTACCTCAACAACTCAGTCTTGTTGGAAAACAATATTTCCTATTTCTATATGATTTCATAAAGTGAACCCCACTACACTGAAACTGACTATGTAGCATGGGCAAAGAATAAATTTTATTGGAGTAAGCTGCTGAAATTTAGATACATAATGTAGTCCATTCTAATATAAAATTTCCCATTTCTCTTCTAACTTTACTATTTTTATCCAAAATATCTCATTTAAAAAATATGTAACTTTATCCCATTAATAGGAATATAAAAATTGATATAATATTATTGAATGCTTAGGTCAAAGATGAAACAAACATCTTATTATAGTATAGAAGATTTGGGTCATACACTGGAAGCATTATAAATGACTGAGTTTGGTTGAATCCTCAGATGTGGAACCACCAGTGTGGAAAGCTGACTGTACTACACCAATTTGTATAAAGGATTTGAGCATCCACAGACTTTGTTATCCAATGGGGGAGGTGGAGGTGGTCCTGAAACCAATTCCCTATGGACATGAGAGATGACTGTATTCTATAACACCATAAGTATTTAAATGTTCAAGATGGTGTTGGGCTTATAGGGTAAATGGGAAATTGGTGATGATGAAAATAGGATTATATGGCTAAGAACTGGAAGGAAATATATCCATCTTAATGACTATTATGTCATTTAGATCAGCTTCCCTAGCAACATCAAAAGGGATTATACAGATTATCTCTGTTAAATGTTTTCTTATTTTCTTTTCAGAATTTTGAACACAACTGAAAAAAAAAATCACCTTATTCTAAAATTAATCAATCTAGCAACTAAATTTCTAGCAATAATCAAAGCAAACATGTAACACACACACAAAATTATTCACTAGTCAGATAAAGACTTACATACATATACTCTCAAAACAAAGATAACTTCTAAATTTTAATTAGGTTTCTACTAATTGCAAGTGAGGAAAGTCCAAGTTTCAGTGAGATAATTATTTACTTATGAAACTGGAGAGCACATGTGTGGTGCTTAATTCAGAAAGAATCCTTTGATTATCAGAATCCTTTTCCAATAATTAATTCAGTACTATTTCTTTACCTCCATTTTTCAATTCTGCTCTTATTTGTTAGCTATAACTTCTTGTATTGCTGACATAGATAAACTATGCTGAAATGTGTACCGATCTTGAAATCTAGTATTAAAAATTTTTAAAATAGAGAAAATATTCTAATAAAGATTTGAACATACAAAATGTACAGTTTTTAAATGTATCATACCAGAGCTTATACAAATCAATGTTTTATTAATTGCATCTATGCTTATCTAAATGCCCTAAAAATTAAATATTTTTATTATTGCTACAGACAAAAGTCTTGTATAAGCTTTGGTAAATTTATTTGTAACATCTTTTTCTTATCATTTAATAAAGTTATGGTATTTTCCAACATACATGTAATAACAATTTATAAAACTCTTACATAATTGTATAGTACTATTATTACTATTGATAGTTTTAAAGCTAATATTTATTTTGTACTTACTATGTGCCAGCTGCTGGACTAAGCACTTTATAGCCACTATCAGCTCTTTTATTCCTTATAACCCTTTAGGTAGACATTGTTATGCCCAGTTTACCACTGGGGAAAGCAGGACTTACAGAGTTTAAATAATTTGCCTAAGTATAAACAGCTGGGAAAGGCACAACTAAGGTTTGAAGCTAGATTGTATATCTTGAGAGCTACAACTTTGTTCTAAAACACACACACACACACACTTTTCCTTGCCCAAAAATCTCCTTAGTAAAACGACAAGAATAACAACAACTAACAAGGCAATTTAGTGAACTGAGCTGTATTTATGTGTCTCTGGGTGGGTGAGGCAACATGAAGAACAATATTTGTGTCCCTTGATCAGTTAATTCATAGAACTAAATTGACCTGTGGATAGAATGTATTAGGTTAAGTGTCAATAAAGTCTGAACTTTAAATAATGTTTTCTCTTTTAATCAGGTGACAAATGTCAGCACAGAGGAAACAAACCAAAACTTTTTCATCAAATGATACAGTCTCCTAGTATACAGAACTCAAACTTTGATGATGGGAATGTTCTGCACTGACCAGTATGGTAGCCAGTAGCCACCTGTGGCTATTAAACGTTTGAAATGTGGTTAGTGTGCCTGAAGAACTACATTTTAAGTTTTTACTTAACTTGGATTACTTTAAATTTAGATGTTATATGTACATGAAGCTAGTGTCTACCAGAAAGAAACAGTGCAGCTCCTGGTTATGTTTTCCAGTCCAAATGATAGCTTCCAAATGATAGCCTCAGAATTTCTTAATCATATATCCAATTATTTGCTAAATATTTCAACACGGATGTCTAAAAGGCATCCCTGTTTAATATGTCCAGATTTCTAATTTTTGTTGATAATCAGTGGATTTCCTCATAGGTCCCATCTTCAGCAAAGCACACTTCAGTGTAGCCTTTAGCTTAGGATAAAAACCTTGGAGTCATACTTTACACCTCCCTCTTACACCTTATAACTTATCAGTAAAAAAATGCATAGAGTCATTATCTTGAAAATCTATGAGCTTTTCCGTAAATTAGAACTATACCCTAGACCAAGCCACATCCATCTCCTGCCTGGGCTATAGTAGTTACTTTTTAACTGGTCTCCCTCCTTCCACTCTGACTGCTACAGACTGGTCGTTCTTACCAGTCTTTTTTGTCCTTATTTTCAGATCGGACCTCTGCTCCAGCATCACAAGCTGACTACAAGTTCTGAGAATGAGCCCAACAGGCTTCTCTGGGGAGCCTTGTCCATTTGCCTGGGATTATCTCCATACAGATATTCTCATTTAGACTCCCGACTTCACTTGGGTTTTTAGTCATGTATCATCTTACTAGGGAATCCTTCCTGAACAATCCTTTTAGAATAGCACCTCTCTACCTGACCTTATGTTTTATATTATTATTTCTACTTTTTTTGTCTCCTCCCTCTAGAATCTATAAGCAGTGTAGCCAAAACTTTTTGTTTACTGCTATAGCCTCAGTGCATAGAATAGTGTATTGAACCTAGAGTAACGCAATAATTATTTATTAAATTGAAACAATATTTGTGCTAGTTTTATTTATTTATTTATGCATTTCTTTATTTATTTTTGGCTGTGTTGGGTCTTCGTTGCTGCACGGGCTTTCTCTAGTTGCAGAGAGAAGGGGTTACTCTTTGTTGAAGTGCTCAGGCTTCTCATTGCCGTGGCTTCTCTTATTGAGGAGTGTGGGGTCTAGGCACATGGGCTGCAGTACTGTGACATATGGGCTCAGTAGTTATGGCTTGCGAGCTCTAGAGCGCAGGCTCAGTAGATGTGGCGCACGGGCTTAGTTGCTCCGTGGCATGTGGGATCTTCCCGGATCAGGGCTCGAACCCATGTCCCCTGCACTGGCAGGCGGATTCTTATCCATAGCACAACGAGGGAAGTCCTGAAACATTAAAAGTTATTCCTTGCACCAAATTCTGATGAGGATATGGAACCACAGAAAGTTTTTCATTGTCGGTGGGAATACAAAATGTTGCAGCCACTTTGGAAAACTGTTGGGTGTTTTCTTACAAAAGTAAGTATACTCTTACCACATGATCCCACAAACACACCCTTTGGTATTTATCCAAATGAGTTGAACATTTACATATATTCAAAAACATGTACATATAGGTTTACAGCAACTTTATCCATAACTGCCAAAGCGTGAAAGCAACCAAGTTGTCCTCCAGTAAGTAAATGGATAAACAAACTGTGGTAATCTATACAATGGAATATTATTGAGCATAAAAAGGGATGAACTATCAGTGAAAAGTCATGGAAGAACATTTACTGTGTATTACCAAGTGAAAGAAGCTGCTAATATTAGAAGGCTACATGTGTATGATTCTAACTACATGATTTTCTGAAAAAAGCAGAACTATGGAGATGTTGAAAAGATCAGTGTTTGACAGGGTTCAGGGGGTGGAAGGAGGGATGAATAAGAAGAAAACATGAAATTTTTAGGAGAGTGAAACTATTATATAGTATGCTATGTAATGGTGTATAAGTGTCATTTTATTCTTGTCAAAACTAATGGAATGAACAACACGGAGAGTTAACCCCAATGTAAACTACACCCTTTAGTTAATACTAATGAATTGATGTTAGTTAATCAATTATAACAAATTACTTCACTAATTAATGCAAGATGTTAAAAATAGGGGAAATTGGGGAGTACAGTGCAGGATATGTGATGATTCTATACTTTTTGCTCAATTTCTTCTTTAAATCTAAAGCCACTCAGAAGAATAAAGTTTACTAATTAAAAAAATAATTCCCTGGATGTTTTTTTTCAGGTTAATGACATTTAAAAAAAAAATCTGCCTCTACATTTTAACCATCAGCCTCAGTGTCAAGAAAACATAGGACTCACTATTTTCTCTAACAGTCTTAGTGAATCAGTTTAATACTACACAGACTAGGGTTTAGCAGTTTTCTAAAGTGATCCTTTACAAGTTGCTATAGAATTATGTTTCATTTTTCTGCCACAGGTATGTGGTTTACGTTTCAATCAGCCAGATAGATTTTCATTCCAAGCTGCATAAAATGGTAGAAAATGTTAAAACATTCATTTCTATACCCTTATTGATGACTCAGTTGATTAAAACTAATTAAGAATTTTTAAATGTAAAGGACTCAAAAGGCATCACTAAATGTTCCTGAACAGTCACACATATCTAGAATTCTTTATTAATTTGTGTGTGCTGCAAGCACTAGGATTCATACAAGTAATACATTTGTTTAAGGATTATAGATAATTTTTTACTAAATCTAATAATTGTATGTTGTAACTTTAGATCAATGGTTAATTGGAACTCAGTATAATAGGATTTGCATATACTTTATGTATGAGATTAATAAGTTTTAACTGCTTTTCTCTATTTTAGGTAATGCATTGCTAAATTTTATAGGCCAATATTTGTTTGATCATTAGTTAGAGAGAATTACATCTTGGATTAAAGGCTTCTATGGAAAGTATATACATATAAGGCATGGTCACAATTTGGCCATATAATCAATTAATTACACATAATCATGTCATCTTCTACAAATAAGCCACTAAAGATTCCTCACATTAGAGGAAATAAGAAGCATGTGTAGATAAGCTATATTTTGAAATGATTTCCATGTGAATATGCAAATTGTTTGGATGGCCAATATAAGATAAGGATTCTATACCTATTGCTGATCTGGACAGAATTAAGAAAAACTGAGAGTGTTTGATGTATCCCAGCATGATAGTGTGGTTTCAAAAGTATTTGTTCTAGCAATAAATTTTCCTGCTAGCCAGGTAGATTTTGTTGTGTACAAAACAGACACAAATATACACATCAATTACTGTAGATTGATAAAGAACAATACACTTTGTGCCAAGTGCATTAAGGGAGAAGTGCCTCACTTCAGTCGTTTTTACTGACAGGTGTTTAATGAAAGGAATAAGTAGATGGAGGGGTCAGCTCCTATTCCCACTTCAAGCAAGAAAGCTCCAGCTCTGTCAGGTCTGGATTTCACACTCTTAGAGACAGTTGCTCTTTGTAGCCAAATAAAGTTTTGAGATTTACTACACTAAACCAAACCAGCAGGAAAATCCTCTACAGAAAAAGGTAGTCCAAGCCAATGAGTTGTTTAGTAGATTTGTATCGCTTCTCAGAAATCTCCCCTCCTCTGTATTCTAGTCATTTATATTAGTCATTAAAAGCATAGAGACAAACAAACAAACAAACAGTCTTTGCTTTTGATCTTATTTCACTCTGGAAGAAACTGTAAGAAATTAAGATATGTGAATGCAAATGGGCACACTGTATAAAGGAAATTAAAACCATGTTTAAGCACTTGCTATGTTCTTTGTGTATATTACCTTGTTTCAAATATACAAAGGTTTTTGTACGATAACTGACAGAAATTCAAGATCAAACATTAACAGGCAGGGGTCTATTTTACTTCTATACCTGACAAGTTCAAAAGTGTGATGGGTAGAGATACAGGTAGGTACAAGAGTGCACTGATGGTCTCAGAAATATGTGCTGTTTTAAACATTTCTCTGGTGTGTTTTACTCTTTTGTTGAGTCAGGTTTTAATCAAGTGGTGAAATCAATGGTCATTGGTAACTCTAGTATTTTATTGTCTTTTAGTCTAAACATATCCTTAAAAAGAGAGTGCTGCTTTCTCTAGAGTGTCCAAAGAGGATCCTGAACAGACTGATATTTTTCCTATTTCCAGCTGAGCTATTTAGAGGTTGAGCAAAGACCAACAGAAAATACAACATCTCAGAATAAGAGAGGTATGGATATACACAGAGTACTAGCCAGAATAATACCATATCCTCTACATCAGTGTCATTATTCCTAATACAGCGGTACCCCCTTATCCTTGGGAGATACTGTTCAAGACCCCCAATGGATGCCTGAAATCTCAGATAGTACCCAACCCTTTATACAGGATGTTTCTTCCTATATATGCATACATATGATAAGCTTTGATTTATAAATTAGGCACAGTAAGAGAATAACAACAACTAATAATAAAATAGAACTATAACAATATACTGTAATAGGAGTTATGTGAAAGTAGTCTCTATCTTTCTCTCAAATTAACTCGTACAAATTTAATGCCTTTTCCATCTTAACTAAGCACTTATCACACACTGTGGCTGTAACTTTTGCAGTTTGAGGTGCCAAATCAAAACTAGCACAGATTTCTTTTTCCTTCTTCACAATTTCAAGCACAGAAGACTTGTTCTTACTGTAGATCTTAGTAACCTCAAAATATATATATATATATATATATATATTTAAATTATTAAGTCATGAACTTTCAGCTTTTCTCTTAAAGGAAGCACTATACAGCTTCTCTTTGGCATATCTGAAAAAACTTGTTAGCATCACTACTCTTGTGCTTTTGGGGTCACTGATAAGTAAAATAATGTTTACTTGAGCACAAGCCCTGCGATACCACCACCATTGATCTGAGCACCAATCTGGCTACTAAGCATCTAGCTAGCAGGGTATGCTAGACAAAGGGAGGGTTCATGTCCAGGACAGGACAGAGCAGGAGGGTGCAAGACTTTATCATGCTACTAAGGCAGACAATCTAAAATTTATGAATTGTTTATTTCTGGAATTTTTCATTTAATATTTTCAGACCATGGTTGATTGAGGGTAACTGAAACCATGGGAAAAAAACCACCTCAGATTAGGGGGACTACTGTATGTCAGTGTAGTGGGTTGAATGGAGGCTCCCAAAAGATATCTCCACATTCTAACCCTCCAGAATATGTGAGTGTTAACTAATTTGGGCAAAGGATCTTTACAGATGTAATTCAGTTAAAGATCTCAAGATGAGATTATTTTGATTATCTGGTAAAATCCAATAATACTAACTTTAGTGATCTCACACTAATATTAATAATTATTAAATTCAATAATGTGTCCTTATAAATGACAGAAGAGGAAAAGACACAGAGGAAGAGGAAAAAGCCTGTGTAGATGGAGGCAGAAATTAGATTTATGCAGTCATAAGCCAAAGAATGTCTGGAGCCACAGGAAGCTGGTAAGAGCAGGGAAGGATTCTCCCTTTGAGCCTTCAGAGGGATTGATGCCCTGCCAACATCTTGATTTAGGATTTGTGGTCTCCAGAGCTGTGAGAGAATAAATTTCTGTTGTTTAACCGCACGAGTTTGTGGTAATTTGTTACAACAGTCACAGAAAGCTGGTACAGTCATTGAGTTCAAAGCGCAAAGGAATTTGGTATTATGTATACAACTAGTTAAGCAGCAGAGTGGAATTGGAGTAGCAGAATAAGGGTTGGAAGGAAAACCAACCCCTTTCTAATTCCAACTCCCCTGCCCTTTCTGCTGTTTGCACCCCACTGATATTTTACAGATTAATTGAACCACAATTATAATTTAATTGCTTTTCTCTTCCACTAAAACTATAAATTCACTCAAGGAAAGCTACTTTCTCATTCATGTTCATAGAAATCATGCTTTTTTTTTGGTATTATCTTAATAACAATAATCTCTCTGCCACTAAACTCCTCTTCAACAAGCCACTTGGGTTTTCTTAACACTCTTATTTTTCTAAATATTAACTTGGATAAAGACTCTTCTTGGCTGTATGCAGTCAATTTATTGTTTTGAGTTCCTAATTCCTTCTTTTTCTTGGTACTTAAATATCTCTAGGTCCAAGGGTTATTGAATGATGAGACTGGCCTCTGCATTTATCTATAGGACAAAGGTTGTTACTAATAATGTTCTGCATCAATATTTTTAAATTGTTAAATTGAAAAAGTGCTTTCTTAGTATGACTTTTATTATGAATATTTAGATTTAGGAACTTACTGGTAAATATAGTCAGGTCTCCCACTCTAAGGGTTTTCCATGCAGGAAATATCCTTCTCTGTTTCTATTAGGAGTAAAATTCTCTATTTTACTTCCTAAATTGACAATATCTATAATTCATAGCAGAGCATGATTATCCCAATTCAAATTCATGGCAGTATTGAATCTTCCATTCTCTTTGTGCCTCAAAGAAAAGGAATATCTTTACCCCTCACTTAGTCCCTAATATACCTGTGACTTTCTGAATATTTCAGTTTCATTATTCTCTAGAATATAAAGGAACAGCGAAAAAGATAGATCAGGGCTGGGATTAGGATTACTTGCAGAATATTTTTATTACAATGCAACAAAAACCCTATGTGTATTTACTACAAAAATTCAAGGATGTGAGTATATGCCACTCATTGAAATAGCCTCAATATATATATTTTAATATTTATTTATTTTATTTACTTATTTTCCTTATTCTTTTTGGTTGTATCGGGTCTTAATTGTGGCATGCAGGATCTTCACTGAGGCATGCGGGATACTTTGTTGTGGCTCGTGGGCTTCTCTCTGGCTGTGGCATGTGGGGTTCCTCTTCTCTAGTTGTGGCCTCCAGGCTCCAGGGTGCTCTGTAGTTTGTGGCACACGGGCTCTCTCATTGAGGCACGTGAGCTCAGTAGTTGTGGCACGCGGACTTTGTTGCCCCACGGCATGTGGGGTCTTAATTCCCTGACCAGGGATCGAACCCACGTCCCCTGCATTGGAAGGCAGATTCTATCACTGGACTACCAAAGATGTCCCTATCCTCAATATTTTAGCAGAGAGCAATGAGGTCTAGTATCAATTTCATTAAAAAAAAAAAAGAACTCATTGTGCCAGAGGCAGTGAATGTGCCCCTGCACATGTATCATAGTATTAATTCTAATTTACCTAAATATTATACACAATGATTAGAAGTATTTATGGAGATTCTTATATAAATAATATTTCATTATTTGGAGTTTTAAGAAACAGAAAAGTTCACTTTGACTTCTTTGCAAAAGAAGAAGAATGGTATAATACTGTTCAGACAAAAACACCTTAATAGAAAATGGAACAAAAAATAGAAAAGGAAAAATATAAACCTTCATGTACAAAGAAGAATTTATTTTTGGTACTTTTCATTTTCAGTTATATATACAAAGACAAAAATACATATAAGCAAAAATAGATGTTAGTAACTTAGATGTAACCAGTTCTTACAAAATGATTCAATATTTCAAAAAGTTATAACTTTCTTAAACAACTCTTTAAATATAGCTAGACATCTGTTGCCTAGATGAGATGTTAACATTTTTTTTGGATAATGATATTTCCTAGCAAGCTATTCTGCTTTGAATTATTGGATTTTGAGTGAGTTGAAGTAGATAACACACCAAGCACTGTTTTCTCAACAAACTTCTGCTTTACATTACTCCTTGAGGAGAAAGACAATTTGATGTTTGTCTACCATCTTAATTTTCTTCAAATAGAAGACTTTTCCTTTTAGACAAGCATAGCTGAGAAGAGTCATCTGCTTTTTGTAGCACTCTGAATCAAGACACTGCAAATTCTAGAGTTATCTTTAAGAAAGATTAGCTTTCTATTTTACTCAGAAAATAAGTTTGAATACAATTTGTGTCAAGTACATATTTTACCCCATCATCTAGCAAAGACAATCTTCTTACCTCCTAAACACTGACTGTAATTTATTTCCCAAAAGAAATATAAATTGTTTTACTAATAGTTTAAAAAATATAAGTACACATGAAAATCTACTGCAAAACAGCATGCTTATTTTTTTGTTGCCTAAATCCAACCAAAAATCCATAAGAATCTGCTCTTCTCACAAGGGTCTAATCTAAGCTTTCTTTCTGTAATGATAATATAGGGTAAATCATAATTATTTAATTGTGCTATAAAATCAGTATTTTTATGAAAGTACATTTGATAATTTACAAATTATCCCAAATCTCTTTATTTTCATGGTTTATAGCCACCCAAGAAATAGTCTCCATACAAATATATCATATAAACGTATTTCTTAGGCTATCCGGGGAGCTTTGGCAAAATACCACAGACTGGGTCATTTATAAACAACAGGCATTTTTTCCCCACATTTCCAGAGATTGAAAATTCCAAGATCAAGTCACCTGCATGGTCATATTCTGGGAAGGACCCTCTTTCTGTTTCACAGTCTGTCCCTTCTCTCTGGTTCCTCACTTGATAGAGGAAGTAAGGATTCTCTGTAGGGCCTCTTTTATAAGGACACTAATTGCATTCATGAAGGCTCCATCCTCATGACCTAAGCACCTCCCAATAGGCCTCACCTTCTAATACCATCACATCAGTCATTAAAAATTCAACATATGGATTTGGGGAAGAAAAAAGCATTTGGATTATACCTGTATGTAATTTATATGAACACTTCATATACACCTTCCATTAAACCAAGGGAAAGCTACTATAATAGCAAAACTCTTATTATGAATATACCAATGAATGGTATTGGTTCCAAATAAAACTTATTTCACTTACAACTATTTTTATAATTCTATGTACTTCAAAGCATAGATGATATGACTTCAAAATGCAAGGTACATGCATTACACTAAGACATATTCTCTGATTTATGTTATTTGTTTATGGAAGCTCCATATCCAGTTTAAGTGGAAAAATTATTGTGTTAGGTATATTGCTATTAGTAACCTGATATAAAGAAATTTTATGTAAGAACACACTTCATGAAAATAGGTTTCAATTATGTGAGGAATTTTAGGAGGGCAACCAGTACAATTTAAAAGTACTCATTTTCTCTATGTAAATGGTGAAAGATTTTGTACTTGAGAGAAAATTAATCTATCTTGGAAAACTATGGAACTTTATGAGACACAAAACTGAACATATTTTTAAAAGATATTAATGCATAAATGCCTCTTATTAGTATGACTTAATTTATTAGTGACAACTAGGTATTATAAGCTTTAATATTCAATGAAAATAGATGTTTACATATTCATCAGTTTCCCTTTGAAAGTATCTTTTTGGTTAAAGCAAACTTATGTAAGTTTGAATTAATAAAAATAAATTATTAGACAATCATGGGTCATATTCACCATGAATACAATTTAAATTTTAGTGTTTAAAAAAAAATTCTACTGTATTGGTTTGCAGAAAAAAATCAGAAAATTGATACTTCTTTAGCAAACATTATATAATTTTGGAAAACACCTATAAGCTAATTCAGTCTATAATGACTGCATTGAAATATTGCTTACCCTTTCTTAGCCATTTGATTGACTACTTTGTCTATGATTATAAATTATTGGCTTTCTATAGTGTATCTTTTACTGAGAATAAGATATCTAAACTATATTAGAGTATCTTTATTTCAAATAAGATCAAGTGGAACTAATATCAATGACCAAAGATAAATAAGCTATATTAGAATATTTACCAAAAAAAAAAAAAAAAAGGAAGATTGATGGTATGTACAAGCATCTGACTCCATGAATAGCCCAAAATGAAAGCTTGGTCTGTGTTACATGACAACTTCATCACTAACACCTTTTGAGTGTTATTACACACCAAGTTCTGCTTTAAGTGTTGTACATACATTAGCACATCATATATTCAAAACAACACCTATGAGGTAGATACTATTATAATCTCATATTTATAGACCAGGAAGTTGAAGCAGGTAGTAACTAAGTAATCTGTCAAAGATAACAAGCCATTAAGTGCTGGAACTAGGATTCAAACTGAATAGTCTGGATGCTGAGTCTGGGTTCTTCACCCTTGGCTGCGTTGGGTCTTCGTTGCTGCATGTGGGCTTTCTCTAGTTGCAGAGAGAGTGGGCTATTCTTCATTTCGCTGCACAGACTTATTGTGGTGACTTCTCCTGCTGCAGAGCACAGGCTCTAGGCGTGCAGGCTTCAATAGTTGTGGCACACGGGCTCAGTAATTTTGTCTCGCTGGCTTAATTGCTCCCCAACATGTGGGATCTTCCCAGACCAGGGCTCGAACTTGTGTCCCTGCATTGGCAGGCGGATTCTTAACACTGCGCCACCAAGGAAGTTTCTGGACATACATTTAAATCTATCAAGGGTGCATTTTTTGAGTGAATTTAATTATTCAAACGAATCTTCAAGTATCAGTTTTAAGTGTAGAGATGCTGACTTATCATTCAAAATTACTTCCAATGCTGAAATACACCTGCTTTCCAGGTAACCCCACAGTATGTTCAGTTACATTTAATAAATTAAGAGATGATAAATTTAGAGGTAAATCAGAGAAGGGCAATATTCCACACATTAAACTGCCATGTAGCCCAACGACTGAACTCAGGGCAGCTATAGCCACAATTTAAAGCTGACGACAGGAATAGACCTCTTCAGCTGAGATTGCTCACCTACAGGAGAACAAGTAGTGATGCAGCACAAAGTGGCTTAATTTCAAGGACAGAGGAGACTGCAGTTGACCTTTGTGTTCTATTTATCTTTTTCGCACATACTGTGCCAAAAGACTATATTAATAATATAAAACCAAGTAACCTTGGGAATGTTTCTTTTTCAGCATTGATATAGTCTTCTATTAAAGAAAATTAAAAGATGGAATATATTAATTATTCAGTTTTTATTCTGCTTCTCATATCTTCATTTCAAAAGATTTTGCCCTTGCTCACATGATGTGCTTAATAATCAAAGGAATTCAAAATAATTTGCCAGTTTTACCCACACTCCTAGTTATACCCACTTCTTTTCTGGATATATTTGCCTCAGCGATAGGCAGTTTTTCTGGTCATTATATAAGAAACAAATATACAATGCAATCTTCCTTTTAAATTTTTGTTCTTTTTTTTTTTTTTTGGTACGCGGGCCTCTCACTGTTGTGGTCTCTCCCGTTGCGGAGCACAGGCTCCGGACGCGCAGGCTCAGCGGCCATGGCTCACGGGCCCAGCCGCTCCGCGGCATGTGGGATCCTCCCGGACCGGGGCACGAACCCGTATCCCCCGCATCGGCAGGCAGACTCCCAACCACTGCGCCACCAGGGAAGCCCCAAAATTTTGTTCTTTTTATTCTAAAGTTTGCTACCAACACAGTTATCCAAAGTTGGAAAATTGAGAATTACCTTTCCTTGTTATCCCATTTCACTATCTACAATCACTAAAGTTTTAAACTATCTTAATGTATTTTAAATAGAGACAATTCTTATCATCTGTACTGTAATCTTTATGTGTTGTCTTTGCATGCCTTTCTATCTCACACATGAAAAGTTATCACTTTCAATTAAAATAGTACCATATTTCTGTCCTTTGAAAGTAATTCTGACAATATAGATATAGAAGCTTATACACAGAAATATTTATAGCTATGTGTACACATATGGGGTGGTACACACACACACGCCCACACACAGGCACACACACACACCCACACACACATTTTTACTCTGTAAGCGGAGATGGCCTAGAAGCAACTACACCGCAGTAGCAAGAAACACACCTATCCCCCACCTTCCAGATCTTCATTTCTAATACTGTTCTTCAATAAAATCATTCAGAAATCCTTGGAGAAATAGATGATTTTTGGACTGTGGCAAGGAAGATACAAGGTGAACCTGGAGTATTTTTGTAACATCAAAAGTTAAAAAAAAAATGTTCTCAAAAACAAACAAAAAGCCACAATGAGAGGGATATGTCAAAGGGAGAAAAAAGCCAAATGAAAGTTCCCAATGGACAAAGCTGGCACAATTTGAAAAACAAAATAAATGAAATTACAAAATAAATATATTGAATCTATAATTATCTAATTAAATAATTGAATAAATAAACCAATGAGGGAAATAGACAAAAGTCCCACACAGAAGAGTTCCAAATTATTTATGTAGCATTCTGCCCTCAAAATGGTGGGACATAATTCTCCACTTCCTCACTGTGGGTATTACAGTGACTTCCTTCTGAGAAGATACTATATAAAGAGAGAAAAATAATAACTTTACAGTAGAGAAGCCTGCAAATCGCTCTATCTTTCTGGTAATAATCGTGGACATCAACAGGGATAAGTCATGATTATAGCTTGTACCCTTGATACAATGAAAAAGACTCTTTACTTTTGGGGTCATCCTCCCCAAACTAATCATGAGGACAGAAATCAGACAAAATCCCAACTGAGGGATATTTTATAAATCACTTGACCAGCACTATTCAGAATCCTCAAGCTTACAGAAATAAGGAAGGTCTAAGAAACTGTTCTGGCCAAGAAAAACCCAAGAAGACATAAAACTAGATGCAGTGTAATATCCTAGGTGAGATCCAGAGACAGAAAAAGGGCATTAGGTAAAAACTAAGGAAATCTGGATAAAGTATATGCTTCAGTTAGTGATAATGTGTCAATATTTATTCATTATATGTGACAAACATACTATACTAATGTAAGATGGTGATAATGGTTTATACAGAAACTCTGTATTATTTAATTTGTTTTTTCTGTAAGTATAATAGTATTGTAAAATAAAAAGCTTACTGTAAAACAATTCTCAAGTACTTCTGTTTATAGATGATGATGTCTTGCTTGAAGTAAACAAAAACAAGATATGAAAAATACAATCAGGAATTTTAACAAAAGATTGATCAAATGATCTTTTATAGCAAGAGAAAGAGGGTGAGACAGAGTAGCAAGAGAAGTGAAGCATAATTTAAAATCTTCCAAAAATCAAAATCCCAGACCCAGATGTCTTAACTGGAGAATCTTACCAAACATTTAAAGAATAAATAATAACACATTTCCATTTTTTTTCAAAATTTTAACCAGTGAGATTTATCTCACAAATGCAAGAGTGAGTAAACTTTTGAATATCAATTAACATAATATACCAGAAAAAGAAAAGAAAAACACACTACCATCTCAATAGATACATGAAAAACATTTGGCAAAATGTAGCACTCATTTGGAATAAAAACAAACAAAAAAGGAATAAGAGGAAAATTTCTTAAAATGATAAAGGACATCTATATAAAACCTATACTAATATTTTACTTAATGATAAAAGACTGAATGCTTTTTCCCTAAGGTCAGAAACAATTGATAAAACTCTATCCAAAAAACAAAGTAAAAAGAAAAACAAGTATGAAGACAGTTTACCAATATCTGGAATGAAGATGGGTTATTACACAGATCCCACAGACATTAAAAGGATAATAAGTTACAACTGTGAAATGTTTTCTACAAATACATTTGATAATTTAGATGAAATTGACCTGTTTCTGAAAGAGAAACCTACCGAAATTACTCAAAAGGAAATAGATAACACAAATAATCTAATTAATGAATTTAACCTGTATTAAAAACTTTCCAAAAAAGAAAACTCCATCCCCTGATGATTTCACTGGCAAATTCCAAAAGATCTTTAAGAAAGAAATAATTGCAATTCTACACAATTCCCAAAATAGAAAGCAATGGTTATGTTTAGAGTTTCTCTAGTTCTAACATGATGCAAAATTGGTTACACATTTAATTATCACATGATATTCCTGAATACATTCCAGAGACATTTGGCGAGATCATTTTATGGTCCCTAAAATTATTGTTAGCTCCAGAATTTAATAATTCCTGAGATATTTGGATATTTTGCTTTTCCTAGTTTACACTCACCTCAGATACTGACCACAAAGTGTACTGGAAATTACTATAAAAACTTTCAACAGTAACTATGTGTAGTATTATAGCAGCCCTTCCTTCAAAGGTACAGAATTCATTCAAGGGGGTCTGTGTCTGTGACATGGACCTGGGTGAGATGCCACAACTATCTATGGTGGTAGTTAAATTATATTTCTTTTCCAAAGGGATGGATGCCTAATCCTTTTCTCAGTGTATACACATTTTGTGATAGTTGTGTGTAAGTGTTGCCTGTTGATCTCTTTCCTAGCAGCTCCATGATTAATTAATCATATCCAGAGATAAGAGCATGTATGCCACTTGCTGACTTCTGATTGTCAGCTGACTCTACTTCCCACCCTGTTAACTTTGTACACATTTGCCTGGATCCATCAAATGCACCACGTGAACTCTGGTGTCTCAGGCTCTTTCCATTTCTGGGATATCAGAGACTCTTTATGAAAACAACACTTCTCTCCCGTATTCCTAAGTTGAGTAGAAAAAGCTACAAAGATGATTTTATCATTTTTAAAATGATGGCATTTCTCTACTAATTTATTCTTCATGGCATGGGGAAAAGGGATATTTGGGGGTTCAAGAGAGTGTTGCTTAGGATAGATGTAACTCAAAATTTCACTTGCTTAAAGTTTAAGCACCAAATACTTTATTAATAGCCTAATGTAGCAGATATATAAACCCCAGAGTTTTAATTTGAGCAAGTACAAGGCCTCTGATAATCAGAGGATGTGGCTTACTTTTGTTTTGTTTTGTTTTTCCCTCTCTGAAAACCATGTACTTCTAATATTTGTTTTGCTCCAGACTGTGAATGGGTATTTCAAGGTTTTTTATAACATCTTAACACAATAACAAATGCCAAGTATTTTACATTTTTCTATTTTCTGCTGATATCATTTCAGGATCAATTTCTCAAGTAGTGTCTTTTTTTTCACTAGCAAGCAATAGAAACAAGTTGTAGATAACAAAGTAATAATAATAATGTTATATTAAAATGTTACTAAGAAATTCAGAAAACTGAAAGAAGCCTTGAACATTATTATTTTAAGCAAAAGTGTAGTTAGAGTAGTTTCTGGACTTTCATAATCATGAAATGACTCTTTAGAGTATCATCTGGTCCACTTGATGTCTTCAGGGTTTTCTCAATTTCCACGGAGACACCCATATCACTTATTTATTCCCATTTGCAATTATGTAGCAATGTAGCAATAGTGTAGGATCATATATAATAATGTAGGATCAGCTGAAGGCAGAATGGTTACATTTGGTCAGCTGGACATTCTAGACAAACCAAGGGCCATTGAGGACCACTTACCATCCTGGTGTTGGCATTTCTGTGTTTCAAAACCAGACATGTAGAAATGTCTGGATCTGCCACAGGTCCTATGCCAACCTGTAGCCCACTTCAGTCCTTTCATCTAGATACAGCCCTCTACCAATGCTGCTCCATCCTCCTCACACAGTAGACTAGCCAGGGAAGTGGAGTGTCATGCATAGCTAGTTTTCTGGTATGCTCTTACAAGCAAGCTCAGGTTTTGGATACTTTTGTTTTTCATGATGATGCTACAACCATTATGTACAATGATTATACCTAAGTCCAATCATCTTAAAAATCTCCTTTGCCAGCTCTTCCAAGTCTTTTAGGGCATTTACTCCTTCCCCTGTCACACACTTTAACTTCTATTTCCCCTTCTATTTCCCTTTTTCTAAGCATGCCCTGATTATAGTAAAACTTTCTACCTGATTACTATGTAAGGGTAAAAGATAATTCTCATTAAAGTTAATTAAGTGATCATATTAGCTTATTTAGCTAATTCAATTAAATAAAGTAAAGAAATACTATTTTGTGATGTTCTACAGTCATTATGAGCATCTTTGGCTATTATTTCATACTGTTGCAGTTGTTAAGTTCACAATCACATTAGCATCCTCACATTGCGATTATGCTACATCCAGAAGCCCAGATGTGAAGGAGGGCACAGGAATATTCCTCACCTGTTGGAAAACTAATGTACTTCACGCTCACATCATAGTTCCTGGGGCTCAGTTTTAAAAGAGCAAAGTGTAGGGCTTCCCTGGTGGCGCAGTGGTTGAGAGTCTGCCTGCTGATGCAGGGGACACGGGTTCGTGCCCCGGTCTGGGAGGATCCCACATGTCGCGGAGCTGCTGGACCCGTGAGCCATGGCCGCTGGGCCCGCGCGTCTGGTGCCTTTGCTCCACAACGGGAGAGGCCACAACAGTGAGAGGCCTGCGTACTGCAAAAAAAAAAAAAAAAAAAGAGCAAAGTGTAGACCCTTGTGAGTGGCACTGTACTTCCATACCATCTCATATACCCCATGATTGAGGGAATTTTGATCAGGAGCAAAATAAACTTTTATAAGAGTTTTCTTAAAGATATCATGAAATATACCAGAATCTTGGCTTTTGCAGCACAAACAGCAATAACGTGACACTGTTATTCTCTATTATTTTAACAGCCACAACCTTATCCTGAAACAGTGCATATCATGGGGTAGTATTAATAACAGGAATGAAAAACTCTTCAACATACACAACATTTGGCATTTTTTATATATATATATATATATATATAATGTGTGTGTATATATATATAATGTGTGTGTATATATATATAATGTGTGTGTATATATATATAATGTGTGTGTATGTATATATATGTATATATATATATATATATATACACACACACACACACACACATACACACATATGATATAATTTGCAAAGATCTAATTTCAGGTTATTTTAGTATTTTGGCAAAGACTTTAGTTTAATCCCTCTGGGTATTGTAGCCAGAAACCTGAACTGTGTAGGTCTATTCAAGGCAGGTTTCTAATGCCAAATAGTCACAATAGACAAATTTTATCTTTAGAAAATGTTATTTTAAAGAAATTAATTATGTTTTGGTGCATCTCATGTTATAGTTTGACATATATATTTTTTCATATTTCCCTCATAACATTAAAGACTCAAAAATATCCTCTTTCCTCCCCTCCCAATTTCTAACTGAAGAAATAATATATTTGACTCTAAAAATGTAGAAACAAAATGTAAGCTTTATTATTATTGATGTAAAGTATATTAGAGAATTTGGCTTGTGTATTAGAGCCCAGTGAGCTTGCTAATATCTACTCTCCTGTCTAGACCTTAGGATAGCCTTCCAATGGATAGATTGAGACAGTAAAGAAGGTATTATCTTCTAGGCCATTGCCTCCAGTGGGTCAACATTTTTCAATGTTTCAAACTTATACAGGTTAGTTTCCCTAAATCAAGAAGCATAAATAAGTTCCCCCACCATAATCAGGTAACTTGATTCACCACTATGGGAAGAGTAGAGGGATTTGGTCAGTAGCCAAGGACAGAATTCCTCCTCTTTGAGAAGGGAAAGAGCAGTGTGGTGGATTTGTAATGTGGAAACTTGCTAGGCCATACTGTACTTCCCAGAATTACCTACTATGCTTCTATTAAGTGTGGGACAGAAGAGAGATTCTCAGGAGATTTGGAGTGTGAAGGGTAGCAGCAGCATTGTGTAGCTCACTGAACACTGTGAACATAGAATGTTGCCTGTCCTATCAGTAAACAAAGGATGCTGTGGCCATCGAGACAGCAGCCACTGCAGCCACACTCAAATATGCACCCTGAGGGGATTCAGGATGGAGAGAAGCAGGGTGCTGGTCCTAGATAGTTAAGGCACATATCAAAGGAATTATTTCAATGAGCCCAGACTCTTGCATTTTCTCATACATAGAAAATACTAAATTCCCTAACTTGAGATGTCTGGTTTTCTTTAATTAACAGTTATCTTTTGATGTCCCAACTACCTGGTTTTTGTTGCAAAATTCCTATATATCCTGGCTCCTCCCTTACGTCTTCTGAGGGGTCCCTCAGAGCTATTGGAGAAGCTGTTTCCCAGGCTTGAGTCCTAATAAAGTCCACTGGATAAACATAGTTCTCAAATTTTAGGTTGTGCATTTTTTTCAGTCAACAACATATTGTTGCTAATCTGCTTGAATCAGTGGCTGAGCTTGTAGCTGCTCTACTTTCCTCCAGATTCCCCTTCAGTTTTTCCCACTACTGAATCAAAAGAGAGTATTTAGTTCTGTGATAAAGGACCCTGACTTCTGTAGGATACAGTAGTCACCAAGGTCAGA
Source organism: Aethalodelphis obliquidens (assembly GCF_003676395.1). Classification (NCBI taxonomy): domain Eukaryota; kingdom Metazoa; phylum Chordata; class Mammalia; order Artiodactyla; family Delphinidae; genus Aethalodelphis; species Aethalodelphis obliquidens. Next base: position 84,349,211 of record NW_020837947.1, read on the forward strand.
AACAACAAACATTGACACAGGTTTCACTCCTTCATTGTGGATTTCCAGCCCTTGCATGTGGCATTCATCCTGGCCTTGATCTACTCCACTTGACTGCCTGACTGCCTGCACTGTGGATTGGAAGATTCAGCAAGAGATGCAGAGTCAAGAACCTTTCAGAGATGGTTTAATAAGCTCCCATGTCTTAAGACCAACTCTCTGTAAGGAATTGCCTTAAGGATTTCTTTTTCCTCATATTACCAGGTCTTTGTTCTTTCAACTTTTTGTATTACATCTTGAACTGATGTTCAGCCAGGAATATGGCTGTCATCCTGGCTAGGGGAATGGCAGTCTATAAGTGTCCCACCTTCATAATGTTTTCACACTTTACACACTGTCCTCTCTATGTGAATATTCACAGCGTTGTTTTGAGCAGCAAGATTTTTGTCCTCATGGATCAAACAATGAAAGAGGTGTATCTACTGTAAGGGAATGTTCACCTTGAACTTGAAATTTCACTCCCTATTTTAATTTACTTCCCAAAAGATATCTAACTTCATTGTCCAACACAGTCAAACACATATTCTATCCATAATGAAATCAAATGCAATCATAAATATACTCCAATAACCAAATGTTAAAGTCAAGTCAAAATTGAAAATGCCAGAAGCATAGAGAGGGCATACATTTTCTTAAAACATTCTGTTATCAAATGTCCAATGTCCCCAAATTAAATTCTCTCACAAGTCAAACTCCAAAGATGAAGAAATTAAAAGACAAAATCAAAGTACTTTCATCTTGTGAGTTAAAATTCCAAAGGAATTAAAATCAGCCCCTCCCCTTCAGTTCTGCTCAGTCTTCTCTTTCTGACCTTTCTCTTCCAGAGTGGATTGAAATTTCCCCAGCATTGCCCACCAGGTGCATGAAGGTGTATCCTTCAGGACCTCTGAAGGTAAATTAGTTCAATGCCATGTCTCTGAGGTGTCTCATTTTAAGTAAGCATGAAAGTGTGCTAGGAAACACAATAGTATCCCACCCCTGTCTGTTCACCTATTGCTCTTAGAGAGCAAGTTAATGCCTGGTCTTTTAGAACTTATTCCAGTTTCTTTCCTATCATATAATATTAAGTATTGCCTACGATGAATGCACATATTTAGTGGTATCTAAGGAAAGACCCTCAGTGGAGAACTCAGTTTTACACTTGACAGATGACAAACGTTTTAGTCATTGTTCACACTCCATGTCCTTAGAGAATACTTTCAATTGGGGGAAATATTCCAGCAGAAATTAATTTTGACTCTATGTATTGATATTAACTAGAAGAAATCCTTCTATGTAGAGTGTCTTCCTTCTCAGAGAATAGAATCTGGAATATTGTTGCATTTTTAAAAATTCTTTAAAGGTATTTGCAACCGTGACATCACCAGTCACCAGGTCTTATCGAGGTTTCTTTCTTTCCTATCCTTTCCTAAACTCTTTATCTCAATTTCTGTTGTGTACTTTCCATTTAGAGAGAAGAAAAGAGAAAAGCTAGAGAATGGCTTCTCTCTTCCACTGGTCAAATATTTGTCCATGGGTTACCTCCCCAATTCTCAAGCATGTGCATTCCAGCCACTGAGAAGATCTTGCAGCATCTTCTTACCTTGATAAAAGGCTGGTTGGAGGAAAGGCAAGCACAGGCATGGAATGACCTTCTATACTTTGTATCCAGTGAGGACATTTGAATCCCATGCAGAGGTATTTGCTACCTGCCACTATAGCACACATTAGGGAGAATACACATACGTATCCAGAAAGTAGTTCCTCTTCCTTGTGAATGCAACAAGGCAACAGTAGATGTTTCCAAGATACAACAATAGAATACCAAGAATAGCAATAGGTACTTCTTGGAAACGATAGTCCTTTTTCTTATATTTGAAAAAGAGAAGATTAAAATTCTTGATTTCACTTTTCATTAGATAAACACATTTAAAATCCAATGCTTAAATGAGGAACTGACACATGACGATACATTTTTTTCTTCCTTTTTCATAACAATCCAATGAAGAAACTTTTTATTTACCTAACTTTACACAGGAAGAAGTAGAGCCTTGATGAGGTTAAGTAAGTTATCCAAGGTCACACAGCCAGGAGGTGTTAGAAGCTGAAATTAATTGTGGGTAATCTGCTTCCAGAATATGTGTGAACCTTAAACCAATATGCTACACAGCCTCATGAATAAAACTGTTTCCTTGAGAAAAGTAATTTTTGTCTCCATGGATCCTTAAGAAAAGATAACATAAATTGGGATATTTTGACTTTAATATGGACACATGTGTCTATGAAAACTCTAAGCTGTGACATAGCTTCTGACAGACCCTAACAACAGTTCTGAGAAATTACTTGTATCATACTGTGCATCTGAATTGATTAAGGAAAATGTGTATTTTATTGACATTTTCAAAGTGGTACTGCTTTAAAAACTCTATTGCAAATTGTGAAGCCAGAAATCAAAGATGTATTAAGATTGTTAATGCAAACAATGTTATAAGCTCTTAGAAAGGGCTGACAGTATTGTTAGTAGAAAAATTATGCAAGCTTGGTCATGTACATCTGTTGATTTGCCAGATAGCTAATTAAAATGCATTAAAACCATTATGCTGTTTAAAGGCACATTTTGTGACTTCATAAAGTGTCATTTATCTAGTTTAAACCATACCACAAAAATCTCTAAAGGCCCAGATTTTGCATATAAATGCAGCTCTATAAAAGGGGTTTGTGTTTCTTTTGACTTTAGTTTAAAAGCAACATAATTTATTTTGACTGACATTATAGAGGACAAGAAATGGCCTGCTTGATACATTCATTTTGATTCTTTACTAGGATTTATATTTTTATGTTTATACATACAACTATGTTCAATCTGACAAAATTTCTCATAATAATATTATGACCTAACATTTAGTGAGTTTTAATATGTACCAGGCAATTCTAATTTCTTAATATTATATATGTAAAATCATTTAATACTGAAAACAACCTTTTGGAGTATGTGTAACATTATCCTTATTTTGCAAATGGAGCAAAACTGCTGGTAGGTGCAATATTCAAGATAACTAGCATAGGCATCCTGACTCCAGAGCTCTCACCCATTTTCTTTTGCTGCCTCTCAGTGTTTTCAATAGGAATTATCTTTATTTTCTCAAGAAGCAACAACAAAAAATTAAATAGATTTTGTATCCCCACAGTAAAATCACTAGCATTATTTAAGTTTTTAAAGATATTTGAAAAGACTGCTTATTCTAATCTTATTCTATTAATGATAGTTCTACTAAAGCCAGATTAAAAAAAAAAAAGATTTATGCAGCTCACTTTTAATCTGAGGACCAGCTATGCTGTGAATCAGGACAGGAATATTTAGTTTAACTCATAGCTACGGTCATGCAGTGGATCAAGGTTTTTGTCACATAACCATGTTACAGAGGCAAAGAGTAGTTGAACTTTAACAGTATTAAAGAGGCTTAAAATTAAAGCCAAATTAATTCAAGCTTTGAAATATCCCTTTTTCTCCCTCCTTTACCAACTTTTCAAAAAACAATTTTTGTTGTTAAAATACAAGAAAGAATTATTTTGCTCAGGAAATATTATATATATGTAACAGAGAAGAACAAACATGACTCCATGTTGGATTTATTCCTTTAGCTCTAACCCTCGTACTCTGTTGCCTATGCTTTGTCATGCTGGCTCTGCACCTTTGTAAAAGTACGTTGCCCATAGCCTAAAACATACGGGCTAGTCCTTTCTCAAGGCTCTTACCTTTAAAGGTTTTTCATTCATATAGAGATAAAAAGTTGCAGAACAGAAAATAACAATTTTCTTGTTGGAAGTTCATAGGAGCATTGTGACCAGACTTAAGTGGACAGCTATAAGAACAAAGGATTCCTGTACCAAGAATTCTGCAACAACCAGCCACGCATCCTCCCCTTTTAGTATAAAATAAGCATGAATTCTAACTCGGGTAAGATGGTTCTTTGGGACACTAGTCCATCATCTTCTCGATCTGCTGACTTTTTGAATGAAGTCACTATCCCTTGCCCCAACACCTCATCTCTCCATTTATTGGCTTGTTGTGCTGCAAGCAGTATGAGCTTGGACTTGGTAACATATATACAGCATGGTTTCCAAATTAATTAACTCAATCTTTGTCACTTGGAAAGAAATGACTTATCAAGATATTATTTTCAATAGGAATTTTACATTGCACAACCTACTCTCAACTGTGAAGTAAAATTGAAACTACTAAATTGGACTTCTTTAATTCTGCAGATTTTACTCTGACATACATAGAATTAAATAGAAGGTAGAAATTTCTTTTTTTTTTTTCTTTTTTTAATGAGGTAAAGTAAGGTGTATATTTTCAACCTCAGCCAGCTGTTACTTTTCCCCCTAATCCTCTGGAAGGGGAATTTGTATCTCTGCCACATATTTGTAATCACATGTTGAGTTTTGGGCACTGTTTTTGTGCTTTGAAAACCTAGCGAATCTGTCTTAGTGTAGACCAAAGTGCTCAAATCTAAAACCTTAGATGAAAAAAAAATCACATTTGTTTTTTTATGCACACATGGGCATACCCTTGTGTGCCTGTACACACACACACACACACACACACACACACACACTTTTCCTATGGAGAATTAACAAGACAAGAAGAAAAACATGGCTTGATTTATAATTGGTTCTTTCCAATATTTGACACCTAGTAGAAACTGACTGTGGAAGACTCACATCCACAGCATGTGTGGCCCTAAAGAACAGCGAGGAAATGAAATACACTTTAATAAGCAGATATTTTATTAGTGAATATGCCTGTCAAATCTGCACTGAAAGAGATATAGCTAGAAGGATTTATTCATAAGCAGTTGCTAGTGGCTTGACTTAATAATAAAGCACTAGGAAGGAACAAATGGAAAGATTATTAACAGGACATGTGAAGGAGAATCATGTGAATAGACTCCCATGAATGGGCCAAGGGTATGCAAGTATTTGTGTTTTATGAAAATGCTCACCAATGTAATAGAAGGGATTTTCAATAAACAGATGGACAAGAAAACTCTTTATGTTGATAATGTCTGTCAGATTCTTTCCCCAGCCACCCCAAAGATTACTCAATGGTCTCAAGAAAGATGAAGGTTATGTATGAGCTTGAACATGTCGTCTTCTCCTCACCAAAACAGATCCTACTATTGTTGATGACCATTCTACCTCTAACAGCAGAAATCAAAGTGAAGGACTCAATGTGAAACCTTTCCCACAGGAACGGGCCTGCCTTCTAGAAGCAGGTTGATTACATTAGAGATGCAACTCGGTTGAATTTATTTATTAGTTTTAGAAGATTTCTTGTCCATTATTTGTGAAAACCTAAAAATAGTATCATGTCATTTGCAAATAGAGATAGTTTTACTTCTACATTCCCAATTTGGATATCTTTTATTTCTTTCTCTTGCCTAATAGGTCTGGCCAGAACTTCCAGTACAATGTTGAACAGCAGTGGTAAAAGTGAACACATTTTTCTTGTTCCTTCCTTAGTAAGAAAATTTTAATCTTCCCCTTGAGTATGATGTTAGCTGAGAATTTTTCATGAATGTCATTTATTATATCAATGAATTTTCTTTCTTTTGCTAGTTGTCTGAGTGTTATTATCATGAAAAAATGTTTGCATTTGTCACATACCCTTCTTTGCATCAACTGAGATTATCACATGATTTTTTTTCCTTCTACTAATATGATGACATTGACTAATTAGCTTATGTTTAACCACCATTGCGTTCCTGGGATAAACCCCAGTTGTTAATGGTGTATAATGCTTTTAATGCTTTGGATTTAGTTTTCTAGTATTTTTTTGAGAATTTCTACATCTATATCATAAGGCATATTGGTCTGTGATTTCATTTTCTTATGATGTCTTTATCTAGCTTTGCTCTCAGGGTAATGGTAGACTCAAAGAACAAGCTAGGAGATATTTCCTCTTTTTTTTTTTTTTGGAAAAGTTTGTAAAGAATTGTGTAAATTCTTCTTTAAATATGGGATTAAATATACAATAGGGTTTACCAAGAAAGCTATTTCATCTTGAACTTTTCTTGTTTGGGGTGGCATGTTTTTAATTACCTGATTCCCATACTTACACCTTAAAATATTTGGGGTGTTTTATTTTATTTTGTTTTCTTTTCTGTTTCTGACTGATGCATGAAGAAGTGGCTCCTACTGATACCAACCAAGGGTTCTTGGCCTTCTCCAATCAACAGAAATTGACTAGATGCCAGACAAGAAATTCAGGCAAGGCTTTATTGGGAGCCCTGCTGCAGCAGGGGGTAGTGAGAGCAAGTAACAGATTCCCCTGCTCTTTCGCTCCCTAAGGGGGGTAAGTTTGCTCCTTGTATGGGGTGAGGGTAGGCATGTGTCCAGGGCTTGGACAGAGAAGTGGCTTAGGTGTTTTGCCCACCCCTTAAGTGGCATTTTGTGCAGGGGGCATGCACAGGACCTTGCTTTTGCCCTGGACTCTTCAAAAGTGCCAGCTGGGTTTTTTTGTTCTCTTTGTGTCTGTTGTCTAGAATTTGCACATGCACACAGTTATTTTTTGCCCCATATAGTTTCTGTGTATTTTGTTGCTTGAGGAGAGTTGTGTCCAGGTGCAAGCTTTGCAGTACTGCAGCAAAAGGCCACAGGTCCCAGCCTGTCTCACTATTTGACTAACTGCAATTTGCTGCATGGCACCTGTAGGAATTATTAAAAGAAAGGAAATAATAATAACACCATATTAAAATGAACTCAAACCTTTCCTCTAAGAAGCCATTTGACTTTTTTTTTTTTTTTTTGCGGTACGCGGGCCTCTCACTGTTGTGGCCTCTCCCGTTGCGGAGCAGAGGCTCCGGACGTGCAGGCTCAGTGGCCATGGCTCACGGGCCCAGCCACTCCACGGCATGTGGGATCTTCCCGGACCGGGGCACGCACCCATGTCCCCTGCATCGGCAGGCGGACTCTCAACCACTGCGCCACCAAGGAAGCCAGACTTTTAATTTTATACAGGTAAAATTACAAGTAGAGTATTAAACATATTAGAAAGAGAAGTCAATTACATATTTTTCAGAAAGTTTTTGAAGACCACTGTTAAGTGTATAGCCTCTCAAGTACTCTTTGATCATAAAAGTGAAGTGTTATGTTATACTTAGTTGTTTAGTCATGTTTATTTCTCCATCATCAAACATTTTGGTGAAAAAATTCCACTAATGAATTTTGAATGAACGACAATAATGCAATCAGTTGTCACCTTATTTATTTATTAGTGAAATAGTGAGGAAATAAACAAAATTAGAAAATTATTTATAAATTTACACGACTCCAACTGTTTCCATAATAATTTTTTAAATGTCACCCATAATTATTTTTAAGTTTCAAAATATAACTAATTAATTCAATACATATTCTTTAAAGATGTACTACTGATTTATATGTAAAAAATATATTTCTGCTATATGTGGAAGTCTTTAATTTGTTTTAAAAGTAAATTTAAGGCATTGATTTTATTGGGAAAACATTTAATCTCAAGGTGAAGCCAGTTTTCAGCATTTCTGATTTATATATTATCTAGTGGTAGACTGGTTTGAGCACATTTGAATGCAGAGTTTGAAATAAAAACATGGTATTTGGTTTTTGCTCTCTCAGTGTTTGATTCTACATTCTTCTGTGTATATTCCTTGTTTAGTTAGTGATTTCCATATGGTAGGCCTGGGTAACGCAAATGTGCATTCTTTATATGTCTCCAGGTCTGCCACTTTTAAGAGATAGGAAAAGTGCAGGTGATGAAGCATTTTGGCCATGTGAAAAAGAAGGTCCAAAAAGATAAGGTTTATCTGTCCACAAGGGCAGAGGCTCTGGAAGGAAAGCCTGAAGTAAGCAGCAAATCATTTAAATGCTTCATCCCTCTGGTATAGTCCGAGCTATCAGGAAGGCTCTGTTTCTGAGGCTGGAGCAAGTGTGTCCAGGGCCCCTAACTTCACAAAACTTGTTGTCTCAGGTCTCTTTGAATCGGAATGTTCTTGTGTTTGTGCCAAAGGCATCCCCAACCCAACTTTCCATAAGAGCAAGCTTGGATAGGAAGAGTGCCATGGTCAGTATAGGTTCCTTATTCCCAGGATGCAAAAATTCTGGTTGAACAAAGAAGACACCACAAATTTATACCAGAAGAGAGTCAGGTGTCTCAAGTAAAGTCTGTGGGAAAGTTTACTGATAAAAACTTGAAGTAAAGTCTGTGGGAAACTTTACTGATAAAAACTTGGAGGAAAGAAAAAAAAATAGACTTGAAAGTGTAGTTGTATATGTGAATATCAGAAGTAGCATAATATTATAAAAATAATGTTTCTTTTAGACACACAATCCTATTATGGAGAGATTTACATTTTAGTTAGCCCAAGTTTTTACATATATTCAGGCACTCCTTTGCCTTAAGATTGATTATAAATGAAGGTCTAGAGGGATGGGATCTTGTTAAACTGATGTACACAAGGAAGGTGAATAAATTTTTTAAGTCTAGAAAAAAATCAGTGAAATTGTGCAGATTCACCATCTGTCACTATAGAAAAAATTGGAATGAAAACAAAAATGAGCGATAGGGAACTTATTTTTGTGTCAATAGCACATATGTGAACACACTATTCTTTTTATCCCACAAAAAATCCAGTAAAATTAGTCTGGTTTCCTAAACTCTGTAGAGTGAACTTAATTTTGAAGAGGTTTCAGTAAATTTATTTCTTCTTTTCTAACCTATCTATGAGACATTAAGAGGTTACTCATAAGAATACGATCATATCTGCATTTATTTTAGCTATCCTGAAGAAAGAAGATGGACTCCACCTCCAATTTGGTTTGGATGTTAA